>NW_010097600.1:17952-47585 GCF_000699245.1 Pterocles gutturalis
TTTTTTTTTATATATATTTCCCAACTGTGGGAATACTGAATTCCTCAGTGTCTTCAAGAAGATAAAAGTTAAGGCCAAAATAAATTCCTCAGGGTCTTCAAGAAGATAAAAGTTAGGGTCAAAATACTCTAAATCATCTATACCTCATAATGCTTCTGCAGGGAAATCAGGAGAATGCTATGAATAAGGCATATAAACATTCTTTACATTGTTCTTACAATTTAGGTGAAACTGATTGATTTCTGCTCCCTGAAATCTGCAAATATTCATTTACATCTTGAAATCAATCAGTGTGGCTGCACATTAGCCTTGTTTGTACCTCTGCTGCTCTTCTAACTACTGATTTTTTTGGTGTGAATATTCATGGAAACTGAGAGTTTTAAGTAAACATTAGGGAAAATTATAAAATTTAACCTTGTATTCATACTTGAATACTTATCCTGACCGTCTGATTTCAGGAACAGTATTGATTCATACTATATAACCTATCTAAACTGACCAAGACCTCACAAAGAATCTTCAAAACAGAAGCTACAGTAAAAGATGTAATTGCCAGCTTTTTCTGGTGAAAAAGGGCTAGATAAGGGTTGTGTGTTGTGCTTGATTTGGGCAGTGACATTGAAGAAGTATTTACATGACAGCAGTTCTCTAAGGTGAATAGGTCTTCTGAAGTACAACCAAGTCCAGACTGAGGCAACAATGCTGAGGCTGGAGACACAGGTCAGGAGGGAGCAATATTGCCCTCACTGACTTAATAGTAAATTACCAGTCTGTAGTTACTATAGGGATCTACTAGTACTTACAACAGAGGCGTGATTTTAGATTTCCAGCTGGCATCTGAATTGTTATACAAGTGCTCCAGCCAGGTTTTTATCTTTTGCAGTTAGTTTGTGACACAGATGCACTGTTTCACATGCTTTTCTTTCCTATGCATCATACAACTGCACTGTATAAATTATACCATGGATATGACACACGCTACCATATACTTTGTATATTATGATATTACATGTAGCACAAATCAATAGTAGAGTACAAAAGTAATGGAAATACGCCCAAAAATGTCTTTGACTAAAAACCACCCAGTACTGTACCTTAGTACTATTCACAAGGCAAAGATGTTTAAATGCAAAACAGATGTTCAGAGATTGTCAGTGAATGACCATTCATCTTTTAATGGAATTTAAAGACATGGTTATGAAGTATAGTAATTTGAAATGGCCTGAGATTAGTTCATAAGAAAAATCACTTCACTATTCCTATTCTGTATTACTCATTGGATCAGCAGAAATGCTTTAAATGATGTTCTTTCTTAATAAAAAGAGCAGAAGGTCAGTAGCTGAAGCTTTACACTGCAGGCTGTGGAATTTTGAAACTGCACTCCCTTCTTGACCACAGTCATTCCAATGTTGTGATTCTTCAGGGAAAAAAAAAAATGTTGAGGGTCTGTTTGATATATTTTGAAAGAAAGATAATGGTCTGAAACGTTCCTGTGGAACAGGTAATTTTTGTATTCCTGAGATATATATTAATTATACTTATTTCACACTGACTAATGGGTCTTCACTATTACAGTAAGTAAACAACTCAAAGGCATAAACACAATAAAAATTTTTTAAAAGTCTTGAGATCTGAAGTAGTTTTCAAGCTATTAAATTATTCAGAAGCCTAAATTGTTTCCCTATACTGCTTTCGAGACTTATGTTCCATGACTTTCAGTAAGATTTATGCCACTAATTGAGTAAGTTATATGTCAGAATAATAATGGCCCTTTAAGTTACATAATTTCATTTCTTATCATAACGACCTGTGAATTTCACAAAAGATGACACCTCTTGTTAAGGTCAGAACTTGTCTATAGTAGCAGTAGTAGCAGCAGCCATTGTTATGACAGCAACAGTGTCAACTAGCTAATTGAATATCATTTACAGTGTTGCTAACACTGAGATTTTGCAACTAGTTTCATGCTAGTGGTCTTCAACTCTCACTTCAAACCCTTCTGGGCAACCAAGCTGGGGACAGGATATGTACAGTTGTGAATCTGAAAAAAGGGTCTCCTTTCCAAAGAAGGATAAATATGAATTCCACTTTATACCAATACAGTTGAAACGGACAGAAAAAGAGTAACAATCGCGTAGAAATAAACAAATTTAATTTTGTTCCCAGACCACTGAAAAGCAGTATGAGTATGTAACCTTTATCATCATACTCTTCTGATGATAGGCAAGAGAGGAAAGTCATAGTTACCTAATTTGCCGTGTAACACTTTTTAGAGTGTTCACATTTTTACCCAGGCCCTTCCTGAGGTTTCTGGTTTAATAACATCATTATCTCTGATTACTAGAGCTCTGGCTACACATAGAGACATCTAATGGGATCCTAATATGATATTATAAATCAGGGCAGATATTTGGAGAAGATGCACTTTCCTTCAGGAATAAATGAGTTTATGCATGTGGTGACTGTGTACTTACTGAGTCCTGCAGAGATGAAAGAATCCCAAGGGGACCCAAGATGGCAAGCTGTGGATAGACAGCAACTTCTAGGAAGGATCTATGGGAGGGCCTAAAGCAACAGTCCTACAGGAGATAATCTCAGGGTCTGTGTCATTCAGATCACTGGAAGCCCTTTGGCACCGTCAAGAGCCAGTCACCCTTTTCTCCATCAGGACCTTCACCTCTTCTAGGCTAGGATGTGGATGGCACTTCATTAGGGAAAGCAGACCAGCTGAAGATACATCAGTTGCAGCCTCTGGTTTAAATTTGTGCTAAAGGCTCCAGTCCTTCACAGAAATTGTATGCTGTCCCTAAAATGATATATACCAGTGACATACACTTCAGACAGGCATACATGAGGCTGATGTCACAGCTCTATCATTTTTTGGTGTTGAAAGGTAGCTCTTGAATTGTTAACATAAACGTTAACAAGAAGTTACATTAAAATGCACAGGTGTTACAATAAAAACTGAAGACAAATAAATGTCTATGGTAAAAAAAAACACAAAAACAAAACAGTTCTAAAGAGGTGAAGTTTATGAATTATTTTCATTGCTACATATTTGTGAAAAACAAGTAAAATTTCTTAGTCTACTACATAGGATATTTTTGTGGCTTTTTAGCCTACATACAACCGCAGTTCCAGTTTTCAGGCATTTATACTTCAGTATTTGCTAAATTGGATTAAAACATACAACAGCCTTACTATTGGCTACCTGCAGTTCCAGACTCATGATGCTCTATTTTAATTCTTTTTTAAAAAAAGTCACAAAAACATGTAAATTCACATGTTTTGCTACATGTGGATGGCAGTTATTAAAAAAAAATTGCAGTCTCACTACTTTCAAATGATCTTTCTCTAAACAAAGACTCCCAAAAGGAAAAGATTTCAGTAAAAAACACTCTACTTTCTCAGTATTTCCTTATATATGTAACTTGTATTACTTGAAACTCACTGAATCCATGTTCAAAAGCTATGTTCAGAGCAGAAAAAAATAGAATGAGCATTCAGAAAAATCAGAATGCTGCATGAGAAGATGTAAACTGTACATGCACTGAAAATAAGCAAAGAGTCTGTGGATACTGGTGTGAAAATTTCTATTTTTTAATGTACAAGCTAGAAATGGTAGTAAAAATGAAGACCAAAATCTGATATTTAAAGAAGTCAGCAATATGAAAAGAACAAAACTGATATAAAAAAAAAGTAAAAAGATTATTATTTTTTAATTATTTTAAAAATATTTTTAAAATTGTACTTCCTGGAAATTACAGGTATTATTGGGTTACAAACTTGTAATCAAAGACTTTCATTTATTCATATTCATGAGAGATAACCAAAGAAATGAAAGTTAATACCAGTTCTTGTACGGAATTGCCTTAGTGTCATCTCAAAGCTGGAAGAAAATCCTAATTTTCTTTATCTCAGTGGATAAGAGTAACAAACAAACACATTTTGTTTAGTTCTTCTCTTATCTGAATAGTACTGGATACCCTTAATGGCATAACATGATACGGCTTATATGAGATACTTGCCATTCTGCAGTTATTTAAGTGTGTCATTGTAACTCTGAAATTGTCTGAATAAATCATATAAATTTTAGAGAATATAATATTGTGATATGCATGTTATGTTATATGGTGATTAGCTTGGAAACAGGGCCAATGACCTTTTGCATGGTAATGAAGTATTCTTTCATAAAGATGTCAAAAACAGCCTAAGAGGCTAATGAAATTTTATGCAAACCACCTGCTGGTCACCTTCACTTCAATTAAATGCCTTTGGGGGCAATGGGAGAACCTTTCTTATTAAACACAAATTAGAATGCAGATAGACACAGGACAAGCAATAAGTAATGAACAGAATGCAATGTAAAGGAATAAGATCACTTGTGCTGTATAAGAGACTAACCACGATTGTCCTATAACAAGAACCACAGTATGTTATTATTGGAAGATTCAAAGGACAGTTGAGCCACTTCTGTGGGACTTCTGTCAGCAGTATTGCTATAAAAATGCCTAAATCCAGAACAATAATTCTGTCATCCTTCTGAATTCTGCATTTCAAACAGGATTTTTATTTTCTGTAAATGGGTCAATGTCAGATCACAGACAAGTATAAAGGACAACAAAAGAAATAAAAACAGAACAAACAAACAAAAAAACCCGAAAAGTATTGAGGAGTCATCCTTTCCTTTATAAAGACAAGAGGTTTTTTTTTTTTTTTTTTTTTTTTTTCCTGGATAAAGCATTCTCAAGGACACAGACACTCAGGACTATGACATCTCATCTAAGCCCATAGGCTAAGAAAATATGTTGTACACCTATTGTATCTTTTCAGAGTTATTTAGATTTTAAGTAGGCAGCAACATTGTCATACACTACCATCATAAGTCAATTTTCACTCAGTATGAATTTTATTCAGGTATTTAAAAGTGCATCCTATGTTAACACTGAAAAGGTGGGCAAGATCACTCAGTAAAGGTTCTTAAGATTTTGTGGATTAATACTCAGATAAAGGACTTAGGAAGAGAGAGTTAAATAAATGATCACTTTTCAGGCACATTCCACAGGTATTTGTGCTTGGACTTTCACTGTTCACCATATTAAAAAACAATATGTGGAAGGGAGCAATTAATGAGATGACAAAGTTTCCTGGTGATTCAAAATTACTGAGGATAATAAAAACAGCTGGCTCTAAAGAGCTACAGAGAATATCATGGTATCAAGAGACTAAGTGATAAAGAGACAGATGATATTCAAGAACGATAAATTCAAAGTAACACAGATGATAAAAACCAGCACTAAACATATGTACTGAGTGCCGTGCTCTAAGCTACCTGCTTTACAGAGGAAAGAGATTTGAGAATGATTGTGAACAATGTTAATCAAAGCAATGGTCAAAATATAGGAATTATTTATAAAAACACAGAGTTAAACACTATGCATCTTTACACAGCAGTATAAATCTGTGATGTGCTTGTATCTTGAGTGCTGAGTAGTGACAGCTTGGTCCTCACCACTCACAAAAGTTGTAGAGAGAATAGTTGCCTTTTCATGAGTAAAGATCAAGTTGGAATAGGATGCAGAAAAACAAACTTCACCTTTGAAAAGAAACAATGAAGGGTGATAAGATAAAATAAAATTAATGCAAAGAAATCATTATTCAGAGCTTTAAAAAAAAATCAAGTACTTGTTCCATGCTGCAGACAGACTGTGGAAGAGCCTCCTTGCAAGAGGAAGTAGCTAATGTCAAATTATAAATAGATACAAAAAGCAATTAAACACGTTAAAGAGGTACAAACTATTTTTTTTTTTAAAAAGGTAATATCCATAACTTATGAGGCTAAGCCACAGAGTGCTGGAAGTTGGGTAAGCGTTACTGTATATTCTATATTCTTTGCTGGAAGACTGCTATCAGCTACTGTCATAATGTAGATAATAGTCTTTCCTGACCCAGAATTACTTATGGTTCTTTCTACTAACAAGTCATATGCCTTGAGAAGTTATTGAGAAGCAATTGTGAAAGAAAGAAAAAAAAAACACCAAAAAAGAACCAAAAAGCTTCAACTGTAAAGAATCATGGAAAAACATTTTTCTTCTTTTTGTCATTTACCTTTACATGTTATCCTGTAAGTGACTTTATGATTTCTTTTAAAATTTAACATGGTGCTGGTTTTGGCTGGGATAGAGTCCATTTTCTCCACAGAAACTCGTAAGGGGCTGTGTTTTGGATTTGTGCTGAAAACAGTGTAGATAACACAGGGATGTTTTCACTATTGCTGAGCAGTGCTTACACAGAGCCAAGACATTTTCTGCTCCTCACACCACCCCACCAGCGAGTAGGCACAAGAAGCTGGGAGGGGACACAGAAGGGATACTCCATACCATATGACATCATGCTCAGCAAGAGGAAGCTGGGGTAAGAAGAAGTGGGGGACAATTGGAGTTACGGTGTTTGTCTTCCCAAGTAACCATTAGGCGTGATGGAGCCCTGCTTTCCTGGATGTGTCTGAACACCTGCCTGCCCATGGGAAGCAGTGAATGAATTCCTTGTTTTGCTTTGCTTGTGCATGCAGCTTTTGCTTTAACTATTAAACTACCTTTACCTCAACCCATGACTTTTCTCCCATCCCATCGGGGAAGGAGTGAGCGAGCGGCTGTATAGTGCTTAGAGCTGGCTAGAGTCAAACCATGACAAACATCTATTACTAATGTGTTATTATTGTTTACATCTAGGAAAAAAATCATGTATTTTAAGTCTTAAGTAGAGAAGTACTATAAAATTTAGAGAAGTATTTGAGTAAGAAAATTTTACATGTTCTGACTATGCATTTATGAGTGCAAAATAGATAGCAAGTGATTCAGTTAGTTTACTCGTGTGCTTAAAGGCCTATTTTTACTCTATAAGTAGTTTTACACTTAGTGAACTTATGTGTATCTGAAATTGGTGTGTGTAATTTGGGAATCTAGAACAATTGTATATTTGTTCTTTATTAAGTAGCTCGAAAATCGCTTAGCATGAATTTGGAAGAATTTACTGTAAACCTTTTTCAAGTTATTTTATTTGCTGCCTTGTTTGGATACATGAAAAGAGACAAAGCATTACTTAGAAATTGAGTGAGAGCCTAATAAATATGTACTATTATCAAAGGATTCTAGTAATTATATCAGGCATAAGAACAAGATTAAAATAAATGAGAATTTATAAATACTGCATATAAAAGGACTAAATAAATCTTTTCATGTTTCTAAGACATCATTAGAATTAACAGAGAATAACAGGGTGTCAGCTTGTAAAACAAAACCACTTTTACCTGGAAGCTTGTTGAGTAGTCCTTGAAGAAGGAGAAAGAGAACATCCCTTCTTATAGGAGTACTAAAGATTAGGATCTGCATGAAAAACATATTTAATTTTGCAGGCTGCAAGTAGAATTTTAGGTGTATTGGATTTGTCAAAGTAACATGTGTGGAGATTTTGTCCAGAGTTATAGAAAAAGCTATCTCAGACTAAAAAATGCTTAAAATTTCTGATGGAAGCAAAGGAAGAAAATGTTTTTTCTAGCTCTATTAAGACTAACTTCAGAAACATGTGAAGACAAGTGCTTAAATCTCCTTTTGTCTGTTTCTTAAAGAATTACTGTCCCAATGACACAGAGATTATAATAAAATTAACATAGTAAATAGCATATTTAGTGAGATAGTGTATTAAATTAATTAAAATACCATTTCCACATTTTCTTCATTTGTTTTAAATTACTTCTAAGGAAGAATTTAATGTGACCCAATCCTGTGTCCAGGCACCAGTTTTTGGACCATTCCCTAAATTCAGGTCCAGTATTGCGACTGAATCACTGACAGGAAATAAGAAAGGTTTTCCCCACCGTTTCCCTTATGCTGTTCATCTCCACTCAGCGGTTGCTCGTTAATGTTGCTTACTGTCCTTCCATGGTTAACTGATACACACACTGATCAACTCAGGCACCAGAATCTAGTTTCCTTTTTTGCAAATATTCTCTCACAGGCTTCTAAAAGTTTCACTACTTGGTGATCTTGCAACTAAATCAGTGCCAAGCATAGTCCATTGATACAAAGACCACCAATTTAATTCACTCTATTTGCCCACTACGAAGATGTCACCATAAATATATTGTGATAGTGCAGATATTTGCAGAATATCTATCTGCACTAAAACCTGCAACAGAATGGAAACTTTCCCTTCAAGTATAGAGCACACTGACCAGAAAATACAAAAATCTGTGTGGTCCTAACTTTATAATCTGTATGCCTGCTCTGCAGAAAGGTGATGCTGTTTCTGTCTACATTTATCCAGGTAGTACAAATGCTTGCTTAAAACAAAACAGAAAACACATTAACTCACTAGACTTTTGACAAAGAAAAATCCATAGGATTTAAATTCACTTGAAGCGCAGCAGCTCGTCTCTCCAGTTCAGTTACAAAATTATATGTAAATTCTAGGCAATAGAGACTGATTAGGAGATGCTGGGATTATCCATGTTATGAACCTACTGAAAATTACATTAACATAGACAAATTGGTGTTGAGGAATACTAATGGGTTTACAAAAGAAAAAAAACTACATATTTCCCCCAATAGTTATTCCTCAGTTTAACGGCTCTGAAAAGAGTAAGACAAAACATAGATGTAATCTGTTAAAAATCAATGTTAAATATTAAATTGTATTTAACTATAAGTCTCTAAAAAGTTACTGAAAACAAGCCTAATTAACACAGGAAAAGTTTTCTACCCTAGAGGTTACTTGCATTAATAGGAAAAGAAACAGAGATGAGTGCTTATTGTACACGAGTATGCTCCAGAAATGCTGCTCTTATCAAAAGAGCAACAAAATCAAATGATGTTGTGGTTCAGTGACTGAAGAAACTCTTAACTAATCTTTAACATCTGTTTTACCACTGTCTTTTTCAAGGCAGTTTTCAAAGCCTGTTGTGCTCATTTTGAAAGCTCCTCTAAAAACAACATGAAAGACTCAGTCTTGAATTTATCATCTGAATTATCTTCTCTTACTGGTTTTACACCACTGTAACTCTTGTGATTATACTCGGGTTGGTTATGAACTGCAAAAGCATGCAGAGTGAACGTAGCCTGATAGATTTTCTATCTTTGTTCTTTTTCTTCCTCTTATTTATATTACCCTAGGTGAGACAGGAGATTCCCTTCTCCAATATGCATGAAGGGGGAAGAGACTAGCAGTACTCCAAAGATTTTACTGTCTGAGCACATACAGGGTGCCGGAAAATGTGTTATGAACATTTAACAGTTTTCTACATGAAGCAGAGACCAGAATCTAGGTAATTTTTAGTGGCTATTTAGATGCCTACTTCCCACTGACATTTCAATATCGGAGCAATTTTAGATTTGAAATTATAACTGAACTCAGATTACCTAAGGTCCAGAGCAGTTTCTCCTCTCAACATTTTAGTCACCAGAAGTTTTTATTAACTAGAACGATGAACTAGTATATAAAAATATCTTTAATGGTAGAAATAATTAAGTGAGGAAATAGAAACATTCCAGCTTCTTCATAAATGTAAGCTTTTGAAAAATTATGGCTAGGCAGCTAAATTAATTTTTAGACTAGAGAGATAACAAATAAATATAGAAAAGTGTTTGAAACTGGCTTTAAAATAGAACAGAGCCTTTTCTCACATATATTTTTTTCTGCACTGGATTCACCCCATAAATAGTATCTCCATATTTTACATGTTTTAGAAATGCCAATAAATCTCAGGCTTAGTTGAGTTAGATTTATGTTCTGTGGTTCTACCTCTGTAATGTACTTCCTTTCAGTACTGAGCAGTAACCAATACTTGTAGCATAAAAAATTGCTGCTGATGATATCACCATTAATCAGGAATGATTCAGTGATCCTGGCACCTTCACTCACACAACGTTGTTGATCAAACTAAAAAGGTTAGACGCGCAACAGATGAAAAGAAGTATGTTTCCATTTCATTAGACAGACACATTTTCTACAGTAGCAATAGGCAATATTGCTGCCATCTTCACAAGGCAGCATACTGTGTTCTCACAAAAGCCTGGGAGTTTAGTCCTGTCAGTAGTCATTGTTTCCAAGGAAAATAATTCCTATCCAGTTACTACAAGCTGGTGTGACCCCAGCTTGTGAAACCACATGTTGCTTATTGTCTGGGAGGATGATGTATGTCACCACTAAGCATTCGATTTCTGGTTCACAAAGGAAGGATCTTATAGTTTATTCACATACTAGAAAATTGCATGTTAAAAACTTGGCTGGCAGTGCCTCCCTTTTTGATCACTAATTAATTGAAGCGGCTTTCTTTAATGAAGGTCTCCCACCTGCTTTTTGTTTGTTTCTTCTCTTTCTTGTTTATTAGCAAAGCAAGAAATTCATTTTTTTCTTTCACTTTAATAAAACAAAGGCTAAACATGCAAGCTAATGTGAAAATAAGCCTGTACATTTGTGCTTGTGAAGTGTATGGGAAGGGAGCAACTTTTATCTGCCAGACAATTGCTTAACAATGCCATTGTTTACACATTGAAGACCTTAAGTTGTGTGTTAGTGGCGACATAAAGGTGGGCTGCTACCCTCACATTAAATTAATGGGGCTGTATAGAAGGATCATTGCTTACTGCGGAGACGAAAAACAGAGGCAGAATTGAAATTTCAGTTGTATCAGGGAAGGGGATAGAAAACGGAAACCAGAATTTCAAAATACAAACCTTTAAGTGAAAAATCAGTGGGTGTGTATACATGCATGTATGTGAATGCATGTGTTCATGTGTTTACACAGTAATGAGTTGTAGTAAAGGTGATTCTTGCATTACATCAGGTGTGCATTATTTTACTATGACTTACAAATTCATTAACATGATGGAAAAAGCAGACATAAAATCATGTTTCCCTACCATACTAGTGAAAATAAACCCCATCACAGAAACCTCGAGGACTGCTATCAGCGAAGGAAAACTGTTAGCATCACATTTAAATATGTTATGTAGACTTCTTACTCCTAAGGAGTTTTGGTGAGGGTCTGACATGACAGAGTAGCATTGGCTCAGCCTGGGGCATTGTGGGAAGTTGAGCTCATTTCTCTTCAGGGTTTTCCAGACACATGTCCATGTATGTGTGTTTCTCACACAGTAGATTTATGTTGTTCCATCCAGGGTGAAAACCTAAGATGACAAAAGAGAATGGTCTTCCATGTCCTAAGGACTCCTAGTGTTGATCTCTGACACTGAGAGGCACTTGAGTCAGGACCCTGGCCAACCCAGTGACTTCCCTGGAATAAGGAGAACGTAGGAGTCAATGCCAGTCTGGTTCAGGTGGATCACAGTAAATCCCTGCAAATCCCATTCTGGTTCAAGCAGTCTCTTCTGTATCTTGGCGTATTTATGTGTCCCTGCTGTGATGCCACCTCTACCCTCTTGTCTTCTTTATCTGTACAGAAATCCAGCAGATTTTAGATTTCCCACCTCTAGCAAGCAGGATCTATTGTATAGGTAGAACTGTAATACTTAAGCTGCTCTTTGAGTATGTCCCTACTCCTACACCAAAGAACTCTACACAGTCCAGCACAGCACCGTGCACAAGCTGGGTGCTGCTAGAGAGGCAATACACATGCTGTGGGGTTGTTTCGCCATTTAAACCTGCTGCTTCTTGGGAATGACAGCCATAGGGTGAACATTTAGGTTCCTTGACTCCATACATGTGTCATGGTTTAGGCCCAGCTGGCAACAAACACCACGTGGCTGCTAGCTCTCTCCTCCTCCCTTGCAGTGGGATGGGGAGGAGAACTGGAAGAAAAAAGATAAAACCTTGTGGGTTGAGACAAGGACAGAGAGGGATCACTCACCAGTTATGTTCATGGGTAAAACAGACTTGACATGGAGGAAAAATCAATTTAATTTGTTACCAACCAAATCAGAGTAGGATAATGAGAAACAAAACTAGATCTTAAAAACACCTTACCCCATCCCTCCGTTCTTCCCAGGCTCAACTTTGCTCCCAGTTTCTCTACCTCCTCCCCCTGAGCAGCACAGGGGGATGGGGAATGGGGAATGGGGGTTGCTGTCAGTTCATCACACGTTGTTTCTGCCTTTCCTTCTTCCTCAGGAGGAGGGCTCCTCACACTCTTCCCCTGCTCCAGCCTGGTGTCCCTCCCATTGAGACAGTTCTCCACAAACTTCTCTGACGTGAGTGCTTCCCACAGGCTACAGTTCTTCATGAACTGCTCCAGCGTGGGTCCCTTCCACAGGGTGGAATAATAACACAAGTCCTTGGAGAAACAGGTAACCAACCGTTACCACTTGCCGTTTCTTCCAGTGTTGACTTGTTCATTTAGGTGGAGAAGGCGTAACTGTGCTATGCTGCACTCCAGCCATCTAGAGAGTAGAATAGATATTAGAAAATATTTAAAATACTATTAACTTGGATGTTGATGTAGCTGATCTGAATTGCACTGATGGTCAAACCCTGAAAATGTAGAGGCTCAGTCGTATGTAGGTGAGAAATGGTTTGTGATGACATACTTAAAAATCGTGTGTTTGTAAAGGGTAATAATTTCAATTTGACAGGTAGACTTAATTCTGAAATTTCCTAACTTTAATGTTTTACAAACACAGTCTTCGTTTGCCATTCTTATCTTTTTGTTAAATTCTCAAAATAGCAAGAAATGTTCTAGCCACATATAGAATGGCACATGAAAAGCTGCAGTACGGAACAATATTCTGCTCTGCTCTGCTCTGCAGTATACTCTCTACTGGGAGAAAGCAGTAAGTGCTCATTAGCAAGTACTTAGTTATTTGCAATAGTATGGTAAAGATGAGGAAAAAAAACCCAAACTGCAAAGTACTAACCTCCTATGAGATTAAAAATGGTCTGTTCATGAAAAATAATTAAGGTACTCTCCTTGTTCTTTGTTTCTGTGAAGTCATCTGAAAAAATGAAAGGAGATCTCCTGTATAACAACTTACAATGGATTCTGTTACTCTTGCCACAGAACTCCCCAGACAGTCTGGCACCTTCACAAAATGGTGACAAAAACATCCGAATGGCACCTTTAACATAAAAGAACTATACCATGTGAACTGGGGCACAGTGAACACAAACACACACGCAGACCTGTGTTCAGAGAAAATCCTGTCTGGAAAATGCTTTGAGAATCACAGCAGTCAGTTCAGTTCAACAGTGCGGTCACTCGTGCCCAATTTCTGGAACTGGAACAACCTTTTTGCTGTTCCTTTTGAAGTCTTTGTTCCACAGTCCAAACACCTAAGGATTAAAGACATCAGGAAAACAGGTAATTTCTCTGCAAGTGACTGATGGTTTTCTGACATTTATGTCTGTGATACACCAGTATAGGTGAATGAAAATACAATATTCCTTAATCTCTATAGTTGTCTTTTTGGCATATATGTTTTTTTTTTGTTTTAAATGACTGCTTAAAAATTTTATAAGGTCAATCTTAATTTCTAGGGGAATATTAAACTTTTGTAAGCATTGCAGTAAATAAGTAGAATTTTCAGATGCTTCCAAGATATCCTGCATCAAATTTTAATGCCACCAGGCACATAGCAGCCTGACATTTCTCAGGAAATGGAAAAAAATACTTCTTACTTGTAAGTCAGTTTGGTTTTGGGGTTTTTTTTGGAGGAAAGGTTGGTCATGTTTCCGTATAGACAAACATATACATCCTTTAGAGTTTCACATGGGCTTCTTTCTTAATGTAGATGACAAATCTGGAAGATTTGTAAATATTGTGAAGTAATTTTTTTTCTCTATGAGATAGCTTGATCTTTAACATACTGAAAGTATGTGCATTTTCCCACAATGAAAGAAGCATTAGGCTTTAAGTACATTTACAGCCAAAGAATTCAAAAGCCATGACACAGATGAAGAACAATTATCATGCTAATGATAATGGAGTAGAAAGTTTATCATGTGTCTCTGAATGGCGGAATTTTAGGTCTGACAAACACCGAGTTATCTGCATGAAACTAGATTCTAAGCCAAATAAATCCCTTTGTATGACTTTATTAGTATTACTGGACTTATACCAATAGTGAATGTGATCCTCCTTATTTAGGTGTCTCAAGATTAAGAGAAGTATCCTTACCATGCAGCAGACACAAACATACTATACTTCCCTTGCTTGTGAAATTTGCGGTTCACTTTTCCTCTGTATTTTAATTCCCTTGCAATCTTTGGATACAGATTCTCATATCTGAGATCCATCTTTCCCAGGAAATATACTAAATTTTCTCACGTTAAGTCATATGGAACAGTGGCAGTTCAGGCTGAAATGTAGTAGAACAAGCATGCGAAAATCCAGTAAATATAATTTTTTAACTACTAGTAAAAGGCCACAGGCTTTTGTTAACATCGCAGGGTGTCAGACCTTGTTGAGCTTATCTGGGCTTGAACTGTTTTTAGATTGTTTTAGCTGCAACAACTGTGTAGTGATAAGATGACTATTGCCTGCACTTGTTTTAGCTTTGGGCAGTTATGTGGTGTAGCATCTTGTTAGTTACTGGATAGGAATAATAAGTAGTTAGTGTGGAGCGAACTGTCTATGAGCCTAGAATAAAAACACAGTGCAGGAAAGCAAAGATGCTGGATGATACCAGGGACCCCAAACTGTAAGCACAAAGCACAGTGGTCAGTTACTAATCGCTAAAGGAGTACAGCCTCGTAAGCCAGTGACCCTATATGGTCCCAAGCGTGAGGGAGAAGAAACCCCTGTCATACTTCTCCCTGCAAAAGACTTAGGATGTTCATAACTTGCTTCAACTCCCATCCTGCCCCTTCTTGAAGCTGTTGACTTTGAAGGCAACATCATACCAAACTATATTTAAAGGATGAATTTATCCTGGAGGAGAAGATAAGATACTAGAAAGCTTGTGCATAGAAATCTTCAGTGTATTATTAGCTGTAAGAGTTAGTATCACTGTAATTGTGCTAATAATTACTGATAGGCAATCTGGTAGGACTGTTCAGACCTTATTAGACTAACAATAAATTCTTGGATGTGTTCCCTTTTCCCAACACAAGATTAGTGACAACTTCTAGACTTTAATATGCAATAACTATAGTAAAAGACAAAGTATGAATCGCATCAGAGAACACAGAGAAAGGCAGAGATAATTCAGTGCACCAGAGGTCTTTATTTTGGATAGCAATGATGACAGCAAGAATGACAATTTAGATATACTTCCACTCTCTATTTCTGTACGGTCCTCCTACTCTTGTCTCAATTACTGTAGTGCTTTTTCTGTTTAAAGGGTTATTCACCCATTTCCCTAGTTTTAGTTAGTTTTAGTTTTAAAAATGTTCATCAGCTGTTCTCTGGATTACTTTATGGAAAGTCAGAAGCACGCGCAGTGCTGAAGATTTTTATGTTTTGTACTTTCTGTGTTGAAATCACATGCTTTTTCACCTGTGCAACTATATTTAACAATTTCAGCTTGAGAGAAAGTGCAAAAACTTAGAAAGCTATAGACACAGGTGCATATTTTTGTAGTTACACACCCCTTGAGACAAAGGGGGATTGGAGAAGCCAGGGATATGTGAACTCTAGTTGTACCTCCATAAGAGTTCCATACCAAATTTGAGACTCTTTAAATTCCAAAGTAAGACAGCAAGGCAAGCAGAGATACCAAGGTGGCATGAGAATGAAGACGAGAGCTTTTAACAATAAAGGCTTTTATTTTAAGAAACAATGCTGAGAGCAAAAATGTCTGCCAGAGATTGCCAATGGTGATGGTTATTGCCATTGCCTGTTATAGCTACAAGTTGGCTGCTTCTCTCCAAGATCTCATACAGTGAAAATAACATCACTTATATTTATGCAGTGTACACTGCAGTTACAAGGGGAATATGGATATAAACACATGTTCCTTAAAACTCTTTGTGACTACAATACTCACAGAAAAGCTAGATGATGGTTATTTGAGTAATTTTCAAGGATTGCTGTTATAAGGTTGATCAGTATTCATGTAATACTTTCTTGTGCTCCAGCAATCTGTATTTTTTCCATCCTTTGTCAGTCATTTTTGGCTGAAAGCTTTTAGAGGAGGGACCATCTTTTGATCATTTATTTTCATCGGATCTTGCACAATGAAGGTACTATTATCAATTCAAATAAATGATAACACATGCACCACCACTGAAATAGCTGTTATCTATCCAAACAGACTGCAAACAAGTCCTAACATATCTCAATTGCGTGTTAATCCACAATTCAGCAGCCTGAATAATTCTTAGGCTTTTTTTTCTGCTTATTGAAATAATACTTGGTCTATGTTAGCTTACTTCATTTCAACCTGGTATTGTATGTGAGAAGAAACACATTCTGATGTTGCTTCTGATGCTTCCTAGCTTAAAGAAGCTCCTGTACAGAACTGCTACATTCTGCTGTGCCCACAAATATTAATAAACAATTATGCCCTCTTTCTTCTTCCCTCATCTCATAGACTGCTCCTCATGGTTAGCAACCACTGTGTCACTGGTGGTTGGTATCACTGAAGCTGAGGCTAGTCATCTCTTGTCCTCCTTTTGCAGAAGCCCATGTTGATAACATCAGTGGGAGATTCCACTGAATCCAAAAGGACTCCTCATGCCCTGAGGGCTGAAATAATCACCTAATTCAGTTTTCCTCAGTTTTACTATACATAGTGTATTTTTGCTCTTCCATAGAGATGTCACTCACTCAAATAGTTTTATCTTTAGCTGTCAAAATTCAAATGTGTTAGACGTTTTAAAGAAATTAACCAGAGCACCCTCTTTAATTTCCCCAACTGTCTCAAGGTTAAAAAAAATCTCCCAAAGTGTTCCTTTTTTTGGTCAAAATTATATTTGTCACTGTTCCCAATAGTTTCCTAACACAAGTGTTGCCAAAAATCAGTCAAGATTTGACCAGGAGAGTTTACATGCTGACGTATAAAAATAAAACAAAGGAGCACTATAGATGAAGACTTTTACCAAAGTATTTAAAAAGTGGTGAATTATGAACATAAGAAGATAACCCATAAACCAAATTTTTACATGTCTGATTTAGCTTTTTTTTTACATTATAATAAATATAAATTACTATCTAATACCGTGATATCTTTTATATCATATACATAACAAAATATTCTTCTCTGAGTAGATTTTTCAGGTGAAAGTGAATGATGGCAACATTTCATTTTTTTTTAAGAGCACTTAATCTTGAATTTGAAGAATTATTGGAAAGGAAGTGAATGTTCCCTCAAAATGCATCTTGCCAAGCTCTATGCACACAATCGTTCTGTTAGTCAGAATTCTTCTATTTTCAGTATCGATGCTTTAATTGTGGACAAGACCCTGTTACCAATTATAGTTTATTTTGCAATAGCTGTGTTACCACACATCTATTATTTTATTATACTGTCAAATAACTACATCATGTCACAAATGCCTTTTCAAATTGCAGACAAATTATTATATTTTGGACAACATCACGAGCTCTGTGGCCTGCAGAGACTGCAATTGTGGAAGAAGAAGATTATGTGGCTGCACTACAGTCTACTCTGCTTTTTGGTGGCCTTCTATGATGGATTGACAGCATTGGCGGACAAAGGAAGGGCGATGGATGTCATCTACCTGGCTTGTGCAAAGCCTTTGAAATGGTCCCTCAGCACATCCTTCTCTCTAAATTGGAGAGCTATGGATTTGAATGACGGACTGTTCAATGGATAAAGAATTGGTTGGCTGGTCACAGCCAAAGGGTTGTTATCAATGGCTCTATGTCTGGACGGAGGCCAGTCACAACTGGGGTCCCTCAAAGGTCTGTCTTGGGACCAGTGCTCTTCAACATCTTTATCAATGACATAGATGAGGGAATCGAGTGCACCCTCAGCAAATTTCCAAACACCAAGCTGAGGGGTGCAGTTGATACAATAGAGGGAAGGGATGCCATCCAGAGGGACCTGCACAGGCTGGAGAAGTGGGTCCTTGAGAACCTAATGAGGTTCAACAAGGCCAAGTGCAAGGTGATGCCCTTGGGCCAGGGCAATCCCAGGTACTTGTATAGATTGGGAGAAGAACTCCTTGAGAGCAGCCCTGCAGAGAAGAAGGACTTGGGGGTCCTGGTGGATGAGAAGCTGGACATGAGCCAGCAGTGTGCGCTTGTAGCCCGGAAGGCCAACTATGTCCGAGGCTGCATTAAGAAAGGGGTGGCCAGCAGGGAGAGGGAGGTGATTGTCCCCCTCTACTCTGCTCTTGTGAGACCCCATCAGGAGTACTATGTCCAGGCCTGGGGTCCCCAGCACAAGAAAGATGTAGAGCTCTTGGAACGGGTCCAGAGGAGGGCCACAAAGGTGATGAGAGGGCTGGAGCACCTCTCCTATGAGGAAAGGTTGAGGGAACTGGGCTTGTTTAGCTTGGAGAAGAGAAGGCTCCAGGGAGACCTCATTGCAGCCTTCCAGTACTTGAAGGGAGCCTATAAACAGGAGGGGGAGTGACTGTTTACAGGGGTTGATAGTGACAGGACATGGGGGAATGGTTTTAAACTAAGAGAGGGGAGATTTAGGTTGGATATTAGGTGGAAATTTTCCATGCAGAGGGTGGTGAGGCACTGGAACAGGTTGCCCAGAGAGGACAGTACAAAAGATAGAATCTTAACAAAGAGATGAGTTCAAGATACTTTAACATAAATATTTTCAATTTTGAATTAAGAGTATGTTTTCCACTCTTCTTGGCAGTATCCGTGATAAGAGGAGTCAGTGGATACTGCAGTAATACAAAAAGAATTAGTTCCATATTTAGCTTTTTCTCTTGTGAGGGCTTTAATAACATGTTGTTTTGTCTCCTCTAACCTGCCTTCCATTCCTGAAACTTACAGAAACTGAGCATCTTTGAGGCTACTAATCTGCTTTGCAGTTCGGTTAAAATTAGCCACGCAATTTTAAAATTATGAAATGCAATGAGCAGAATAGCAAACACATGAGAAGTTAAAGAACACATCTCATACACTTGGCTAGAGCTCCTCGGAATATGAGGAAGGCAGCTAGTGAAAACCGGCAAAGGGAAGAATATGCTGTGATAACTGAGCCTTCAACCAAAAGCACCTGATTTGCTGAGCTCAACACATCAATAAGATTTCAGTCAAAGAGTACTAACAGGAACAGAACATGTAATGTAACCTACCCCCATGTGTTCTGCGATTTTTAGGAATTTGTCTTTCTGGTGTATCAGCAATTACACATGCTTGTATATGCATTGTAGAAGAAGAGAATGGGGGGTTTATAGCAATTCCAGATTTCTGAATGGCAAGCACTCATCACAAAAGGGTTCTCAAATGCACTGCTTTTGAAATACTTAGTTATTTAGACTTATAAACTTTAATATCCACAAAGGATTTGAAGACAAATGCTGCTTGGCAAGTGAATCTTTCTATACATATTATAAAGCTGAGGCAAAAATAGCAATTCCATTTCCCAGAGGACTTCAGCATTACAGAAATCAAGCTTCATGCCAAGCTGAACAAAACCTTTCCAGGAGTCTGGAAAGAAATATCTGTTCAGATGTACTTAAATATTACTTTAGGAAAACCAAACTAAACTAAACTAAACCGAAAAACAAATGCACACATACATGTTTCATTTGAAATTTCATAATCTAGCACAATGGAAGGGAAAAAAGCTTCAGAAAAAAATTCCAAAACAAACCTCTGAATTCTTTCATTCTGAATACGTCACAAAAGGGTACTGCCTATGTTTTTTGGCAAATTCAGCATACATTTACAGACTCTTTTACCCTTGATGAATTGTTCCGCCAACATAGTCACAAGTAATTCTAACATGGACCTTTCCTAAATACCTAAAAGGTAATTTACCCCTATAAACAAGGAGAGATAAACAACCTTAAGCATTTTAACTCAGAATTATCTTTCTAGATTCAGAACATTTTCCAAATAAGTTAAGATCCTACAATTTTACCGATTCTGTCGCTGGGGACAGTTGAAGATACTATTGCAGATAACACCAACCTCAGACAACTCTTATGTAAGAAGTAGGAGAGTACTGAAGTAAATGATACATTTCTGGTAAACAATCATGACCTAAAAGAAATAGAATTAAGTTCACTTCCTCTTTTAAACATGTCAACAAGACTAAAGCTGAAAAAGAATGAAGATTGAAAGGTTTTGCTTGTTAAGGCAAGATGTCTTGGAGTGCATGTAGGAAACAAGGCATGATTCATAAGATTACATTTTTGTTGCAGCATCTCAGAACAATACTCTATTTTAGAATGGAAATACAACTCTCTCTGCAAAGAAGCACATCATCCATATCATCATTTTACATTCTGGTACGGTCTCTGTTGGCTTGTAATGAAATCCTTGGAGTGTCATCATACCACTTTGGAACCAGTAATGGAACCATCACACTGTCTCTATGGATTTGCTGTGAAAGTATTTTGCTATTGCAGCTTCATATTGTAATGACTTCTTAATAGAATCCACTTAGAGTAATATTGAAGTCATCTTGCCATCATTAGCTCACATTGTAAATGGTACCATGATAGAGTCTCCATTAAAGACTTACATTAAAATATATTCAAATTTTTACTATGTTATTGTCCCACCAAACTGACTGGAGATGTAGATTGGAAAGCTACTGGTAATGTTCACTAGTTACTTTTCAAAATGACATTTAGTACTTTTAATATAACATATTTTGCTTACTCTTTTTACTGTTTCTGTTGCCACTATAATTTGTATTGTTCTCTAGTGTACTTTAAACAATTTGTCCTTTGTTAAAATAGTAGCAGCTGTTATTTTAAAAATATGTGTACTTTTAAAGTCTTCTACTGGAAGATATTTCTTTTAAGAAGCAGTGATAACAGCATCTAGGAAGTATAAAGGAGGTTTTAAGAGTACTGTCAGAAAGACAAAGCTCTGTATCATTCTTTCTTCTCATTCATGTGACTGAAAAATGTGGCAGTTCAAACCCAGTTCTGCTGAAAGAGAAGGAAAAAAAAAATCTCAACAAAAACAATATCCTGAATCCCAAAATGCTGAGTTGTTTGGTTTTATATTATGGTAGTTGCAGTCTTACAGTTATGTTCAAGAGACACCAAATCTCTCTGAACTTTGGAATATTCAAAACACCCCCTGAAAAGAGCATTACAGCCTCTTTTCTTTTAATGCTGTAACCAGCTGGGTAGTAGAAGAGAGCAAGAAAGAACTGCCGTTATAGATATAGCTAGCTAAGATACAGCAGTGGAGAGAGAGAACCTTGGTTACACTGCCTATGCTACCCTACCGCTACTTAAACAGAGATTTACTAGAGGCTAAAGCGAGACATTTTCCCACATGCTTTACATACGATGTATGGATAGATGTGCCAGCAGTTTCAGGCCTGGGAACAAAGGGTGCAAGAGTGGGATCATGGTTTTATTTGCAGTCCGTGTTCAAGTACATTCAAAACTGTGCTGCTGCCAGGCTGGATGGGTTGGGGTCAGAGCATTCTCCCACCTGTGTTGTAGGGCTTTACATGTTTGACAAACCTGACAGGCGTTCTGGGTTTCAGCGTCAAAGAGGCCTAATAACAGTACCCCACTGCTGTGTTTTTCACGATGTGCATTCACGGTTAATACTAATCAGAAATGAGGAATGTCCCAGAGGATCCAGCATTAGACCTGCTTGTGAGGATTAGTTGTGGCAAATTACTCAAGGGATAAATAATGCATTTAAATTACTTTAGGTCTGAGTGGTAGCAGGGAAATCCTATTTCTCTGTGTCACTGTATGGAAATACGTAGGATAACCTTCTGACTACTACTAGAGGTAAAAGGAGGAAGACATTGGAAACATCAGAGATGCTAGTAAAATAGGCAATAAGCACTACATTATTTAAGTTTTAGTAATCCTTTATTGTGGGTGCAAATTAATTAATACTAAATTGCAATGGAACTCCTAAGGGATTGCATATTACAACCCCATGAATACCGAGAGAATTAATCACTATTAATGGTACCACAGTAAATACCAGAGAAAGGAAGGGATATTTGTTGCCTGTTGCATAGCTTTGCAATATTTCTTGCATTAGATTAGGGGCCTTATTTACAAAAAACATACACAAGCGTTGCACATAAAAATGTGCATATATATGTATATACACATACATCTATATATTCATATGTATTTATGTGTGTGTATAAATATATGCATGTATGTATATGAAGGAGAGGTCTTATTTATATTTGGTTTTCACATTTTTCTAAATGACAACTGTATCTCCAAAAGGAACACATCTTGTTGTACACACAATTCCTCGTCCTATCAACCAGTCCAAAAGTGATTCTAGCAAAAACTTGTGCTACTAACACTTTTAGTTTTGTGCTAGGAAAGGGCCTGCTGGTAGTGTGAAATGACTGATCTTGAATATGACAGGGTGAGAGAGCTTCTGAAACTTCTTGTCACACATCCAGACCTGGAGATTTGGGGAGATGGTGAAGAAAAATCTTGCAGCTCAGAAAGAAATGCCTGGAATCGGCACCTCAACAGCCTGGAGATTTGAAGTAAGAGAACAGGATTCATATTTGGATCTGCACAGCTTTAAGCTCTTTGCAAAACCCATCTGTCTAGAAACGAGTTTTATTTCTGCTTTTAACAATGTCTTGAGAGGTGTTCTTTAAAAAAAAAAACAAAAACAAACTGCCAACCTACTCACCTTAATGACTGAAACTATGTCTGTAATCTGGTATTTTCTTAGAGCTATTTTCTGAAATTTATTTTTCTATACAGTATTTTTCAACTGGCTTTAACATAAAATAATTCAGAAAATTTGCAATTTTATTTCCTAACAGCTACCTTTCTTTAAATTTTCCTCCTTTGTCCCCACTTTGTTGAAGTACTGTATAGGTTAGGCTTGTGGATCCCCTTCACCCACTTCCTGTTTCCCTTTTTTTTTTCTTTTTTTTCCTTTTTTTTCTTTTTTTTCTTTTTTTTTCTTTTGTCCATGGTAACAAGGCTGCTCTGAAGCAAATTGAGTGATTTAAGTAATGATTATTAAAATTATTTCAACAGTGAAAAATGAGTTGCGAGAATTTATCAGATTTGAAATGGGAAATGAATCATTTCACCCGAACCTTAACCAAATTAAAACACAAATTATATAATTTTGGTATGCTTATCAATCAGAATATTAATTCTGGTTTTGGCTTCTGTATTCATTTTTCATTTGTGTCCTTTACAGATCTCTGTGCTCCACAGATACTTTTCAACAAAGAAAGTTGCTGTGATACTTGGGCACAAGGCAAGGAGTCAAAATTATGAGGGTACAAGCTGAGGCTCTCTTGAGGTACTTAGCTCATCAGCTAATAAAGAGGTAAAGGAGATTAAAAAGCTCACTTATTACTTTTGTAGGCTAATTAACATTTAGGAAAAATTTATTCCCAAAGGCAGATACAGCAATGATTAATTATCATATTTTGATGAATTCAATGGTATTGTGTATTTTCTCATTATATGTAGTAATATTCAGCCAGGCTTCACAGCTAGCCCCAGGCTAAGGTCAGAGACCGGTTACTGCAACATGGATAATACTTGTAGCCTGTATGCAGTTTAACACATCCAGATTACTATCCTCCGGTTTTGGTTTAAGCATTTTTTTTGCAAGAAATAGTTAATTTTTGTCTTTAGAATTTGATTTGAAGCCATCAGAGCTTCCCTTGCAGTGTACATGGGTTTTTCATTGAGGATTGACAAGACTATAACAAGATTATATTATGATTTTTTGTTTTGTTTTGTTTTAATGAAATGAGCCATGGATCTCTAATTTTTGCAATGTCTGTGATTATTTGGGTGCTCTCTCTCTTAGCTATTAGAGTTGAAAAGTGCATTGTTACAAAAGATCTTTGGCCTTTCAATTCTTCTTGCTTTAGAGCCCCAGGCTGGTCACAACTGCCATTATCTCATCAAGCATGAGATTATTTTCAATATTTTAGCTGGTAGGACTAGCACTGGATTTTCTCAGCCCATAGAAAGATTTTAATTCAGCTGAACATAATGGCAGCTGCTATTGCTGCCTCCAGCTACAACTGCTTTAGCCCTAAGAAAGTCTTTTTTGCATGTTAAATATGTGACATAAGTGCCAAGTTATCTTCAGCCTTTAACAAGGTTTGGGGTTTTTTACATTTATTGTGGTGTAATATAACTCTCTATACAAAGCAATTTAAGAAAGCAGAGCTATGAATGGTATCCAGCCAAAAATCATGAACTTCCATCATGTAAATGAGAATACCTAATTAAGAGCCAATGGTCAAAATTTCCGTAATGCTGTAGCCAAATGAAATGTGTTCTAGGTTCCCGCAGGAATCTGGATAGTTTGTTTTGAATTAATGTCGATTACAGAAAGCACCTTGCATGAAGGTATTACTTTATAACACAAAGTATAGGAAGACTTCTTTATGTTTTCTTGGATTTCATTAAGTAAAATCTTTAAAAGATAGTTATTTTTTGTCCCTGTGATCTACAGCAATCTTGAAATTAATGAAATGTCAACATCATTATACAATAGGAATCACTAAATGGATTCATCAGAGCTGTTTATGCATTATGTAACATTTTAAAATTGTGTAATTTGGCAAGTGGAACAGAGTATTTTATGCCTTTTTAAATTATAGATTATTCCTCAGAGTGAACTATTTTGGATATTCTATCCAACAAAGGTTATCAAAACAAACTCTAAGAAAGGCGATATTAAATTAATCTGTTAAAACTGAAAGATTCATGTCAGTGAGTTAACATAACGATTTAGTGAACAGAACAAATGACTATGACCATATCCAATGTGAAAGCTTTTCCAGATCTACCACCCTTCATTAATTATAATGAACTGAATCATTTGAAGCTGTGATGTAGATCATTAAGTGATTTTATGGAGTTCCTCCAGGTAAGTGTAGCAGTGAGCATTTTATATTATCTCGAGCTTAAAAGCAGGTGCTTGGAATCATACATATAAAAATAATTTTGTATATTAGTTCTGTGTTGCAGTAGTTCATTCATACAAAGACCAATTTCATACACCACCACCCACCTACTCATTCAACCACCATCAAAAATTATAGAATCATAGAATCATAGAATGGTTTGGGTTGGAAGGGACCTTTAAAGATCAGGTAGTTCTAACCTCTCTGCCACGGGCAGTGACATCTTTCAATAGATCAGGTTGCTCAAAGCCCCATCCAACCTGACCTTGAACACTTCCAGGGACGGGGCATCCACCACTTCTCTTGTCAACCTGTTCCAGTGCCTCACCATCTTCATCGTAAAAAAACTCTTCCTTATATCCCATCTAAATCTACCTTCCTTCAGTTTAAAAGCATTGTCCCTCATCCTGTCACTACAGGCCTTGGTAAAAAGTCTCTATCTTTCTTATAAACCTCCCTTACATATTGAAAGGCCTCAATAAGTTCTTGCTGGAGCCTTCTCTTTGCCAGGCTGAACAACCCCAAGTCTCTCAGCCTTTCTTTATAGGAGAGGTGCTCCAGTCCTCTGACAATATTCATGGCCCTCCTCCGGACCCACTCTTACAGGTCCCTGTATTTCTTGTACTGGGAACCCCAGAGCTGGACACAGTACTCCAGCTAGGGTCTCACGAGAGTGGAGTAAGGGGGCAGAATCACCTCCCTCAACCTGCTGGCTACACTGCCTTTTATGCAGCCCAGGATACGGTTGGCTTTGTGGGTTACAAGATCTGGTTGTCATGTCCTGCTTTTCATCCACCAGTATCCCCAAGTCCTTCTCTTCAGGGCTTCTCTTGATCTATTTCTCCCCCAGCCTGTATTGATACCAGAGGTTGCCCTAAGCCAGGTGCAGGCCATGCACTTGGCCTTGTTGAACTTCATGAAGTTTGCATGACAAACATTTCAGATTTTCTTCTTCAGCATAGCTACCATGATGTTTGCATGAAGGATCATTGAATTCCATTCATGTGCTATCCTCAGTCTGTTCAGTTAAATTTTGTAAATACAGGAAATAAAATAATGTGATTTGTAAAGATGTCTCCTCCACAGCATAGAATACAGATCTTGTGCCTACAACCCTTCTATTTATTTTCCCCATCACCAGAGTCTGGAGGAGCCACATGCATAACACCACATGATTCAATAAAGTTATATCTACACATAATTTAGAACCATAGAATCATAGAATCATTTAGGTTGGAAAGGACCTTTAAGGTCATCAGTCCAATCAATTTATTCTAGTTACTATTGAAGTAAGGGATTGATAAGAGGTAGCCATCACACTATTTTAAATCATAGTATTTTCATAATATCAGAAGACAGCAGAACTTTCCTTTCCCTCTCTAAAACATATATCAGTTTATCATTACATATTAACAGCATTGCTATTGATATTGTTTATAGACCCATAGTCACAGACCATGGCTTCTCTAACCCAGAGAACACAAAACAAACCATAAAAACTGCATTAAAAACTCTAAATCGGTATTTGTGGAGCTAATAAAGTTACGTGGATAAAGTAGCCCATGCTGATCCCCATTCACTCTCAGCCAGGTTGCTTCCGATGCTTAAGATGGCCATGCTTTGCAGGCAAATTCGAAGCAGGAACAAGAGATAATGCGAAGCAGAGAAAACCATGAGATGCTCAGAAGATGATGATAAGCAGTGGTCACCCCTGCAAATACCACAATGTATGCTGAATTTTGTTAGGGGCACCTCTGCAAGAGTGTCCTGCAGGGAAATTGAAGGAGAACAATTAAGTAGTTTTGCTGATGTTTATGATGGTGATATTCAAGGAAAATGTGTACAGACATTCATTTAATAACCCCTGCTGGACTGAAGCTGTCAGAATGGGCTAAACACTGTCTTCCAACATTTATATGAGAAATGAGTAAATAAGGTAGTACTAGGCCATAAAAGACTTTGAAAATTAAGAAGTTATGTTTTACGCTGAAAATATTTACATAGGTTCACTGGCACTAAGAGTTTCTAGAGAGGAAAAAAATAATTTGTCTGTTCAACATTTTAAGCATGGAAAATTCAGACATCAGAACAGTTCAAAATTGTTCTCACAATGGAAGCAACTATTTGAAATATTCCAGATTTCTCTCCCTGCTAATCATGTGGTTATACACAAGGAAAAGAAAACATAATGCTAAATACAGAAGGGCTGTTCCATACAGCGGGAAAGAAGAAGAACATTAACTCTGGGAAAAAATAAAGCAAACAACACATGTATATCTAGTAGGGCAGATACACTTCTACTTACATGGATAACAGTAATGCAAAACTGGCTTATTTTTTGGCCGATATATATTTTAATTTAAAATGTACTTGTATGTGGTATTCTGGTGACTGACTTGTAAAGTGTCTGTCCATATGGGTTGCACTTGAAATGGGTGTTTTTACCTGCAAAGGCCTGAGGAAGAAATATATTTCTATGCATTTACGCTGAAATTGTAGATCTCTGACAATATACATCTTAATTTTACTGCAGTGCTTGCCAAGGTTGCCTCTGTCATTGTCTGCATCACTAATACAGTGTTTACTAATAGCTCTATAGAGGAACAGTATTTCCATAGCAACAAATGAACAATACTAGAGATATTAATCGTTTCTACATTATCTGTGTACAGTTTGCTGTAAAGCAACATTTTGTAGTTTGATAATTGCTAGACTGGAATGATTGTACATTATGAGATGATTAGCATAAACACTTAAGAAGATGAAGAATGCCTTTTGAAAAGGAGAGAAAACTGAAGAAAAAGTGGTACTGTATTGCAAATATTACCATAAGAACCAGCAGGAAGAACTAACTTTAACATTAGTCACTTCCTCTGATATGAGCCATCTACTGTGGGTTCATCCATGGAAGAAGATCTTTCTTAATGTTAGCAACATGGAGAGATGCATTTCATTGAGCCACCCAGTTTCTCACCGAAACTTGGTGAACTCTCTCGGATATTACAGCACTTGAAGGCACAGAGTCATCAACCATACAATACAAAAGTGTAATCTGGGGCTTTAATATGTGACATTCCACAACAATTGTGAATGATCTTAATTTTCTGTCAGCAATCCACAATGACACAGGAAGATGCATGCTTCCAAGGCTGTATTTTCAGCTTGTGTTTCTCAAGATATTTAATCACGTGTACTACACCAAATATGCCTGATATCATAGATAGTTTTTTTGTTATTGTCTGGAATTGCTGTCTTACATGTCTGGAAACTAACTATAATGGACTACTGCAGAGATGAAATATAAACTACAAGTTTACAACGAATCACTGCGGTCACAAATATGTGAGAGAAATAATTTGAAATGATCATGCCACGATTGTTTTAATGAGGGATATGTCAAACAACTGAGGAACTTGTTACCTGTATTATCTGAGGGTGTGGAACAATTAGGAACTATATTAGGGAAGGGGAGGGGAAGGGAGGGGAGGGGATGGGAGAAGAGAGGGAAGGAGGGAAGGAGGGAGGGAGGGAGGGAGGAAGGAAGGAAGGAAGGAAGGAAGGACCATAAACATTCAGTGTTTAGATTTGACTAATATTAATAAAGGCCCTCTGGGTGCACAGAGTCTTAGGAGTGGGTGCCGCAGATTTTTAAGACAGATCTCACCTCCTTCGCCATGGTGTGAAACTACAGCTACCCTGCCATGATTAAGAATATGCCATGATTCAAAAGGAAGCAAAATCCGGACCATGTATATTATTTTCATTCCCATCAGCATTGTTTAATAAAAATAGGGTATTGGGGTATAACACAGAAGAGCACAATATTGTTAAAATGCAGCTGCTAAGTAATCAGAGCTTCATTGTCTGAACCACGCTTGAAGATTTCATATGTATGTAGAAAAGAAGTGTGACATGCTCGACATTTAATAGTTTTGCAACAAATAAGTTTTAAATTCATTAAAATCCAATCCAGGATTATTTTAATTATGATAATTTAATAATGAGACCAGTTTAAGTCTATGGGAACTTCAGTGGTTGTAATGAGCCCTGCCAATGGCCAGAATAAGTTTCATACAGCAGCTTTTCCAGGTGCAAATTAACTCTGATATCTTCCACTTAATAAGTCACCCTTTTTTCCTTTTATCATTATTACCTATTATTGCTTTCGAAAACAGCTTTTTAAAGACAAATATACAAAATCAACTGTGTTCTTTTAAAATTAGTTTACATATTTTGTATTTACTGCCTTCTGGGTTTTTTCTCCCTTTTCCTGCTCTCAGTTTGGTTTGGATAAAAGTACTGCAACTATTCCCATCCCTGATACGTTCCTCCTATCTATGTTTTGCTCCCCATAGGCAAAAATTTTGTGTGAGAAATGCATCCGTAGAAGCTCTTTCCTGTGAAACCAGTGCCTTGAGGAATACACAATGTCTGAAGTCCCTGAAACTTTTCCTTCTCGTTAAATAGATACTGTAGTTTTACCCTGGCTGGCAGCAGAACACAACAACCGTTCATTCAAGGGACGGAGGAGAGAATTCAAGGGGTAAAGTGAAAAGACACTCGTGGCTTGAGATGAGAACAATTTAATAACTAAACTACAATAATATTGTAAATAATTATTACTATTATAATGAACATATTATATATACAAATACACAAATGAGTGAT
>NW_010097601.1:0-8825 GCF_000699245.1 Pterocles gutturalis
TGGGCACCTCCTGGGCTGCACCCACAGCTCCACCTGCCCCAAAAGCAAGAGGGGCTGAGACACTGCTGCAGATGCAGCCCTTGGGCAGGGCAGAGGTGTGGGCTTCTGGCCCTGGTGCGGATGGATGCTCGCTTACAGCACTTCCCAGTGTCTGCTGCAGTGGGCAGTGGTAGTTTTTTTCCAGATTAGTGCCTTTTGAGGCAGCCAGGGCCCTTAACTGTGCCAAATGATGCTGTGGACTGATGTACTCTGGCTGGGGTCTCTGCTGTTTTCGTGGCCTTGGATGTTTTTGTGTTCTGCTGCACTGCCAAGTCCGATCATGGGCAGGAGATGATTGTGTTGGAAATAATTTGGAGCACATGGGCCCCCAAAACACAGCACCATCCTGCCGCCTCCCGGCACTGGGACGGCAGGACAGGATCCCATCTAATTGCCAAACAGAGCCAGTATCTCCAGGTATCCGTGTCAATCTCTGCTTCTCACAGCCCGGCAAATAAAAGAGCCCTAATAACACAGCGTGAGCGGCTGCTGGGTACAACCACCTACTATCCACAGCTGCCGTTACCATTTTGCAGGCGAATCTCTGGAAAACCACGCCGAGCGCCTCAGCCGTCCCCACCTGCAGCCACCTAGGGCAGGGCTCCCGAAGCACCCAGATGCCTTTTAGCCTGTGCTCATGGCTGGGTCACTCTGTGCACGCGTGGCAGGGACATCACCCTGTGCCAGAGCTGGCAGCGAGCAGCGCCCGAGAGCTCTCTGACCTCAGCACCCCTCTGGATTTTGGGACCAGGCTGGTTATGGATGCAAGCTGTGGCTGTGACCTGGAGAAAAGCCGGTGGCTGTTCCCTGCAAAGAATTCAGACAGCGCATTAATAATCCTGAGCGACAGCGCTTGCAGGAGCGGATACGCCGAGCTAATAGATATGTTCAGACACAGGAAGGTGTCCATATGCTTTGGTGATAGCGTCGCTCTCCCTTATTGCACCACAGATGCCGTGCTTTTTGCACCTAATAGATTTCTAAATTGGCTTTTTCTATCTGAGCAGTTGCCTTAAGTGTTTCCATATCACATCTTTTATGACTAATAAGGCTTCTGTTTACTTAACCTGAGCTGCAATCAGTGTGGGACACGGTTTTGCACCAGCGCTGGCCATTCCCTGCTCGGTCCTCCTCCTGTTGCTCCACGTTGGCGGTGCTGTGCTGTGCCGTGGGGTTTGGGCACATGGGACCAGTTTCATCCCAGGGACAGGGTGTCCCATGGGTGTCCCTGGGACCCTCTCAGCATCACACTTGAGGGTCTTTCACACATCCCCGGTCCAGAAGGACCGCAGAGATTTGCTCTTTCCTTTCAAGACAAGACCAGAGGAAGAAGCAAGGAGACTAGCTGCTCTTTTTGTCACTCTGCAAGCCTACAAACATGTCCCCATTAGGGAGGAGGACAGCCTGGAGGGATCCCGCTCAGGGTGGTTTAGTGCGCTGAGCCTGGGGGATGAAAGAGGCTGTTGAGAAATGAAAAGCAACAAACCAGCAATGGCAGCACCTTTCAGGGCTGGGACCCTCTGACCTCTGAGCTAATTACATAGAAAATAACCAGTCCTGAAGTGCCACCTGCCCAGACAGGCCGGAGAATGGCACACACCATGTCATGTGCCAAAAAATGGGACCAGGCAGCAGGAGACACGGCGTCAGTGCTGATGGCCATGGGGAGGGTAACCCCCAGGATGTGGCTTCATGGCTCATACACTCTCTGTGCATGCTCATTGATTGAATTTGGGTGTAAAACACCATTTTTGCAGAGTTCAGTGGAGCAAGCGTGAGTCAAGAAGCCCAACACGGGCAGCTGGGGCGATGCTCTGCCCGTACAGCACCTCGCGCAGTGCCAGGGATGATGCAGACAGAGACAGTAGCAGTCTCACTCCGTAAATAGCTCTCTCCTTCCCTCCAGACCTGCAGAGCACTGCTGTTACCTGCACAGAGCCAGACAGGACCAGCTGCCTCTCAGGAGATGGACTTCGTGGCTGCCCAAGCGTCCAAGCTGCCCTTCCAGGCTGGTTTCATCGTTCTTGGCCACAAGCAACCAGAAGGGCACTGGATATTCCAGGTCTCCCCAGCACCATGTGCAATGCCAACAACATTCTCCTGCCTTTGTGGGAAATACCTCTCTTGGTGCGTCCTTGCTTTGCATTTTCTCAGCCGCAGACAGGCTCGGAGCCACCCTGGAGCTGATGCCTACGGGGATGTTCTTTCTGTCCCACCGTTATTCCCAGCAGACCCTTGCAGCAACTCTCATACATCCCTAAATGCTGCAGTCCCAGCACTAGCGACAGTCCATAATAGCTCCATGCCAGGTCCTGAGAGCCCCAGTGCTCCCTCCCAGCACCCCTGCAGGGGTTAACGGCAGGGCTCATGCCCCAGCAAGGCGCAAGGTGCCAGGAGCGAAACGAGTGATGTTCCGAGCTGGTTTTGTTTGATCAACGCTATTAAACTGATCGATTGGTTGGGGAAGCTTTTTGTCTCAGCCCTCACATCTGTTCCGCATTCGGAGGCAGCGGTACGAGGCTGGGGGTGAAGAGCAGGTGCTGCGAGTGTCTGGTGAACATTAGGGAACGTTCACTCGGAGGCTCCGGAGCTGCCAAAAAGTGCACTGATTGGACAGATGTTACTTCATTACTGTCAACTCGTCATCCTGGATGTTTTAAGGGAACATTTGTTTGTTAAGGAAACACAGCTGTTACCAAGAAATTTGTTTTTCCTTTCCTTTGTTTTTGGCTGCAGGGCAGAGAAAAAGCCTGAGGTACCCAAGTACCTGCAAAACCCTTTCCTGGGCAGCACCCAGCACCCAAGGAAGGGCAGAGACCCGGGAGGATCTTGCCCAGTCACCCCCTCACCCCCTCACCCTGTCCAAACTCTCCTGGAATATTTACCTGACCTGATCCTCAAAATGTCCAGCGGTGGAAGCCAGCTCGCAGTGATGCTCTGGTTGTGGGGTCACGCTGGAGCCACGCAGCAGAGGTGGGTTTTCTGTGGGTGCTAAAACCTTCCTCCTCATTCAGGTTAAGGGTAGATCTTCCAGAAATTATCCTCAAAGCGTTATTTGTTTCAAGAAACCGCATGGATGGTGCCATCTACCAGTAGAGTGACCTGGAAGGGAATCAGAGCACAGTTTGGCCGACAGCCCTGCCGTGAAATTCCCCCCCGAGGGTACCCGTGGGTTGTATGTATCTGGTTTATCCTATTGCACAACTTCCAAAAAAAATGGGTCCTTAGGGTTTCCTACTGTGTTCAAGATAAGTTTCATCCAGAAATACTTATTGGGAATGTCAAATCTGTGCCTCCAAGGGCAGCCTTGGGCAGCAAAACTCCTGTGCTGTCCTACAGCAGCAGTGCCTCGTGCCTGGGAGGCAAAATATTTGCAAATCTGCAAAAAGTCCAAAAGAGCAGGTTCACTTCAACAGGGTGTCCTGCAAAAAAATGTGCAACCTCCAGGGAATGGCTGTGGTGCATGTTTCTGATCTCCTCTCATGGTGGGTCTCAGAGCAAAGAGGTCTTCTCCATCCTCTGAAGGAGACCGAGATGCTTCAGTTTCCCTATGCCTCAGTTTCCCCGCTGGGAATTTTGGACAGAGGTGTTGGGAGGGGACACACAGAGGCCACAGGGGTGTCGGGAGGATTTATTAATCCCCCAACGCCCTGGGATGCTTTGGTGGATGCAAAGCTCGCTCTCAGCTGACAGCACAGGCTGAGGAGGAGGAGCAGGCTGCAGGTCACGAGCGGGTCCAGTGACAGCCTCCAAATCCATCCTGTGCAAGATGGAGTGGGCAATGAACATCTCCTGGGCTAGGGAGGGCACTTATTAGCAAAGTCCTGCTTTATTAACCAGTCAACCCAGAGCAAGCCTCGTTTTGCTTTCCCCCTGTGTTATAGATACACCTGCCAACACCTGCAGCTGAGTGGGCTGGGAACTGCGGCTGATCCAAGAATCCCTTTGTGAGATCTTCCAGACCAGGACTTCTGGAGCCGCTGACTCACATCGGTTTAGGCAGCATCTGATCAATTCTGAATTGTCCCCTTCCCATCTATTAGCGCACTAAACGATCGCCCGGCACCTCCTCATCTGCATCTATACATCTCACCCCGCCTTGCGCAGGCTTGTTCTCCCTTATCGATTTTTGTCCTCTAGCTTTTCCGCTTTGATTGATTCCGAGAGAAATGTGCAAATGAGGAGCCAAACATCTTTATGACTTGAGAACTTATCGAAGGAATTCACTGTTCTTAACAACCTCCCTCCTGCTGCTGGGTAAGCATTTAGCAGCCCATATGCGTTGTCGGGAGGAGCAGGCTGGTCATCCCAAAGGATGAAATAATTTTTTTTCCCGTTTCATCCCACTGGCTGCGGGCACTGAAAGAAGGGGGCTCAGTTTTATGCCTCTTTATAACCTGTTTCTGGTTGTTTCCCCCATGGCCCCAGCTCCGGTGATGCTCTGGGAGGGGGTGGGGGGATTATGTAGCAGTAAATCGAAAAGAGCGAGATCATTTCAATGGGAAGTCCTTCAAAGCTGCTAGGAGCAGACAGGCTGCTGCTGCTGAGGTTGGAAGATGATATTTTGCATCAGCATCGGTGCTTCAAGCGTGGCAGAAATCAGCCTCTGGAATAAGGTGCTGAAAGAAGAGAGAAAACATCTACAGCAGTATCCTGCAGCACGCGCTAATCCTGTAGCATCTACGCAGAGAGGATTACTGAGGTGGCTTTCCAGATGTGCAAACCTTCCCCTTCTCAAGAAGATCAGGGTTTCAAAGGCTATTGAAACTGCCTTTGCTAAAAATACACACTTAACCAGGGGTGGTGGCATAAAGATGACAGAATTGTGATAGAGGCAGAAATCTATTGATTAAATCTCATCAAAACCAAGACACACCCAACCAGACCAGCTGTGGGAACACCTCCTGTCTCTATATTGAACCACGTCACCTTCCAAACGTGGACCTCACCCAGGTTATGGGATGAGGAATCCACCTCCTGCAGCACAGGCTCCCTTCTCCTACCAAACTCACAACAACAACCACCCAAAACAGCTGGAGAGTTCACAAACCCCCTCCAGCCACCCAAGTTTCACCCAGCTTTCGTTGTCAGTACGGTTTGTCAAACCGCGCTGGCGTCAGGCTATTGAGGACTGATGATTTTTTAGGAGGAAATCCCCAGTGGTTCCCTATTTAAAACAAACAGGACACCGTGATCCGTATTTCCCCCCCAGTCCTAAAATTTGGGAGTTACCAGCCTGATGTCCCCTCTGTCCCCATCCCTGTTAAAGGCTGCTGGAACTGCAGACGAGGTGCTGGTGGTACCTTACCCGTCAGGCTTTTCCTTGGCTTATTAGTGTTAAATAAAAGTTGAATTGTCTTTGCAGTTACAGCTGGAGCCAGAGACTTTCAGAACGAATCTGCTGAAAACGAGTTTTATATACTGACTGGCTGAATGGATAATTAAACAAATAACAAAAGTGAAATGCAATTTTGTTTTACCTCCTGGGAACATTATTGTTAGTTTATTCTTTTTATCAAAAGACTTAAGAAAAAAAACAAACCCCACAACTATGCAATTTAACAATATTGCTTTTGTAAACAATTTGAAAAATCCAATAACTGTAAAACTTATGACATGTTATTAAAATGTCTTATTTTTTTTCCCTATAAGTGAAAAAGCAATTCCAATCTCAGATGCTATAATTTAATTATACACTTTAGGTTCTAAAGATATCATAATTCTTATCACTGAATACATTCTACTTAATGTCCTTCTGGCATCTTTAAAAAGCGCAGACATCACTGAGCACATTGGTCTGGTTTCACAACAACTTGGCTCGCTGGGTGCCTCGCTCTTCCTCGCCGTGGGACATTCAGGGTGAGTAGGAGGCCACCAGTGTCCCCTCACCTGGCCGAGGTGACGCACCGCACAGCTCTGGCTGGCCACGGGAAGAAGTTTTTGGTTTTCTTTCTAAAGCATCTAACAGCTGTGACACTGGAGGTGGTGGTGGGTAGCACCAGCAAACCCAGCACTGACCTGGGAAAGGGGAGCGGAGGTGGTGACGAGCCCTAGTCCAGCTTCTAGGGTCTTTGGTGAGGACATGATGGTGTGGGGAACCAGGACATTTTCTTCTCCCCAGAGTGGAGCAGCAATAAGAAATAGAAATAAGAAAAGGGCAGATTTAGATTAGATATTAGGAAGAAATTCTTTACTCTGAGGGTAAAGTGGCCCAGGGTGCCCAGAGAAGCTGTGGATGCCCCATCCCTGGAGGGGTTCAAGGCCAGGCTGGATGAGGCTTTGAGCAACCTGGGCTGGTGGGAGGTGTCCCTGCCCATGGCAGGGGGTGGCACTGGGTGGGCTGTAAGGTCCCTTCCAACCCAAACCCTTCTGGGATTTGATGACTCTAAGACATATTGCCTGGGCGCTGGGATCACGGTGCCCAGCAAGTCTCTGCTCTAAGCCCTGAGCTGCGAGTGCTGCCCCAGCATCGCAGCGCAGCATTACGGGCAGTGGCACACTCAGAAGCAGGGACAGCTTGCCCACGGCCACCCAAATGCCGTGACTCTGGGTCCATGCTGTCACCATCCTTGATCCACCTGTTCCCAGGGTCTGCACCCCTCTCCCTTCCCACCCCCTGATGAGGTGACTTGAGAAAATACAAACTTGAGGGTCTTCAGCCGTGGACTGCGGCAGAGTAAAAGCAGGACCTACCCCAGCAGCAAGAGTATTTCCAACACAAGAACTAATTTGAACAAAATTTAAATGCTAACAAATAAATAAAGGCAAGCTACAGTGAGCTAGTAATGAGATACCTTTGGATGTTCATTACGCTGGATTTCCAGGCAGTTAAATAGTTTAATGCATTTCCCTTTGGCTTGTAGATCAATCTCGCAGCCTGTCTGCAAATAGCGTCGGATATCCTCCCCCGTTATCCATTATTGGTGCAATGCCTCAGTGGCACCAGCAGCGACTCTCCCACCAGGTAGGGGCTGTGATTCATCGACAGCAGCGGCGTGTGGATAACGGATGGCAAGTGATTGTCAGCATGCGATGATTATCTCTTCGGGTTGTCTGCAAAACAATTAATGGCAAGGAAAAGAATGTATTTAATTAATCATTTCCTGTAAATAAACGCATCGGAATAAAATAAATCACTGCGGCGTTTCTAAAAACGGGTTGCTGCAAAAAGGCTGCCACGTGTCAGCGTGATGGAGCTGGTGGTGTGGAAGAGGCACCAGAGAGGCTGAAATATTGAGTGGATGCCAGCAGCCCTTCCTCCAGACTTTGGAATGTGGAAGTTCCTTAGGGAACAGGATTACTTTAGAGACCAGGGGGGTCTGAAGCAAGCGGGATGCTGGGGACCGGGTGGCTGAGCCACTGAGCAAGAGCTCCTCTGCTCGGGTACGAGCTCCCTGCCTTCCTCCTGGGGGAAGCGGGTTTAACTGGGAAGAGGTGCGATGTTCCTCACTGGTCTCATCTCCATGGCAGCAGAGCCCCAGGGCTGCTATGGGGACAGGAGCACAGATTGGTCCTGGACCCGCCGGGTTGTCTCTGCTCTAACCCACCTCTGTCCAGACACTCTTTTGTTCCTGTTCAAGCTCTGGGTTGCCCTGGGGATGTAAATTTGCGCTGTACGGCACATCTCACCCCAGCTCCACCTGCAGCAGAGCCCCATTAGCCTTCAACCCATGCAGTGCTACCGCAACATCACCCAACTCCTAACGACAAAAAACCCCAAGAGGCACAAACCCTGCCACATCCTGACGTTGCTCCCTTCAAACACCACGCGTCTGTGCTGGGAATGGGGTGTCACCGGGGATGAATAACCCAGAAGCCCTGTCCAGGTGGGACGGTGTGATCCTGCATCCCAAAAAAGCTTCTGTTTGAGATGCTTCAAGGGCTCTTGCCTCCCAAAAAAATCTTGCGGCAAAGCAGATGGTAGGGATGAGCCTATCTTCAGCTGCTGGCAGGCTACGGGGTGTAAATCAGGGCAGAATTTGGCCTTCAGAGAAAACAATGGAAAGAGAAGACAGGTAGGTGTTAAAAATAATACTGAGGATAGATTTCCATACCACCCATAAATAATCCCAACCAGAAAAATCCACAAGATGTGTCATAGACTGATAGCATTTTAAGAATGCTGAAAGTTTCTAAAATTAATTTTCTTCATTTTACTTTATTAAAATTGCTTTCATTTATCTCCTGTGTTAAATATTTTATTTTTCCATATTAATGGCTGCAATTTCTACTGCAGCTTGTTTCTGTCATTAACACTATACAAACTTAATATCATTAGTAGTTTTTTCCCTTAATTATGTGAGTGGAGAAGAAAAACATCAAAGTTTCCGTGAAATTGGAATAGTATATCTAAATTGCCTCATGTTTATTTTAACATTAACAGTAAATGAAGCTAATGGGCTTTTATATTATTAAAAGCAGCCATTTGTGTCCTGCCTGCTGTAATATATAGAAAAGCTTTAAAAGATGTTAAATAATTAGTTATTTAATAGGGATGCGCAAAATAGATCAAACAAAAGGCAAACTTCCTGCTAGCAGCAGCTCCGGTGCAACCTGGGGCCCCTTTGTGATGCTTTAACACCGGGTTTTTCCTACGCACATCTTACGTCCCACTGTTAATCTGATTGCTTTAATTTACAGCGGGCCCCGAGGGTTCCCCACTTGCCAGCCCGGAGGACGGCGGAGTCGGAGTCGCGCGCCCAGAAGCGATGGTGACGATGGCACTGGGAGGATGCACGGCTGCGGCTCCGTGTCGCCCGCGGGGGATCGGAAACGGCTCCCGGCCC
>NW_010097601.1:8839-56925 GCF_000699245.1 Pterocles gutturalis
CCCCCAGCCCCAGCCGACGGCTCCTGGCTCCCGGAGCTGATGGGGTGATGCTGACGGAGAAAACGTTGCTGGTTTTTGTGGCCGTGGCACAAGGGCAGGAGCGCCAAGGGCACCCTTGTGCTTTGCGGGTGCGCGTTGTCTCCAAGTGTACGTCAGGAGTTACTGGCTCCAAAAATCACACCAAGAAATGGATTCTCCTTTCCTGGGAAAAATCCTGGGAAAAAACAGTGACAAAACCTGAGGACCGAGATAACAGGTAACGGTGAGGAATGATACTGCTCTCCTTCGTCACTCTGCCATCGGACCAAGCCAATGGATTTCCATGCAAGGGCAAATTCAAGAGCAAGTTGCTAACACTGCTCTCCTTCGTCACTCTGCCATCAGACCAAGCCAATGGATTTCCACGCAAGGGCAAATTCAAGAGCAAGTTGCTAAATTGTGGCCAAATTAGGACAATATCTGGCCATGAGGACAACTGCCTTCAGGGCACCATTGCACAAAGCCTGCCCATCGAATGGGGGGCACTTGCAGGATTAGGGCTGTTCTCCTGTGTTCCCAGAAGGCAGCACAAGCTTGATTCTTTTTCACATCCTGTGCTCATAGAGGATGACAATTAAACCCCTCACTCCCTCACCCTCATACTTCAGCATTTTAAAAACACCATTAACAGCCTGGATCTTCCTTTCCCATTTCTTTCTGTGCTGGGGAGACGCAGGCACTCAAACCATCTCCAGCCAGCCTAAAGAAGGGGTGTGCAAATGGGAGAGTTTTCTCTCTTCCAACTTATTGGTGCTATTATAAATGTGCCTGGAATTAATAATTATAAAAAAACTGCTGCAGCATAAATAAAATCGATAACAAAAGGCAGATTTGCAGAAGACCTTGGGAAAAGGCTGGAAGGAGGGAGGGAGGATATGGGGAGCACACCTGGGAATGACAGAAAGCGCCCACGCTCCCTGGCTTAACTTGAGTGGAGCTTAACTCGAGCGGAGCTTAACTCCCAGGGGTTATTTTTTGTTTGTTGCTCATCTCACAGCATCTTCACAAGGGCTTTTCGAGAGACACGCTTCCCTGACACCAGGCTCCAGCGTAACTGTGAGTCTTGGCCGGCGAAGCGATGCTATTTCCTGTGCCTGGGAGAAATGGAAAGACATGGGGATAGGGATCGCTCTGCCTCTCTGCAGCATGGGCTGCACATGTAAGCCTGGAAAAAATAAATAAACTGGCCCCGTACTGCAAGCCGCAGGAATTTGTCATCCAAGAAGCGCTGGAGAGGGGAGAAATCACCGCGTGGTTTTCACTCCCATCTAGGAAAACTCGTTCACACCAGCAGAGCGCGAGTTTACACCAGGCTGTAACGTCTCAGTTGTTTCATCACCCGCACGCGTACGGCTGAACTGTATAAAGCAGCCCCCCCAGAAGTCAAACGCGGCTTGAACAAACGGGTACAGCAGAGGAGTGGGCTGGGGGTGTCAGTGGGGATGAAGATCATAGAATCACAGACTGGTTTGGGCTGGAAGGGACCTTAAAGCCCATCCAGTGCCACCCCCTGCCATGGGCAGGGACACCTCCCACCAGCCCAGGGTGCCCAAAGCCTCATCCAGCCTGGCCTTGAACCCCTCCAGGGATGGGGCATCCACAGCTTCTCTGGGCAACCTGGGCCACTGCCTCACCCCCCTCATGGTAAAAAACTTCCTCCTAATAAGATCATAAAATCATAGAATCATTAAGGCTGGAAAAGACCTCAAGGATCAAGACGAGCGACTATGTTAAATATTTTGCTTTAGCCTTCATCTAGGGCAGGGAAAGTAGGAGGTAGAGTGGGAGAAAAGACTAATTGCTTGGGGAGACATGGGGTTTCTCCAAAACATCCAGATCTTAGACCTTAGGATGACACTAGACTTGGAGCTTACAAGCCAGGGAGTTATTTAATTCAAAGCACCGGCTTTACACCCTGCTTGGGGGTCTGAAACACCGTGGTGTCCCTTGGTGTGAGCCAAGGTCACGCTTGCTGGGGTCCAAACTTCAACCCAGCCAACGTCCAGCAGCCAAGGAGATCCCCAGGAGCCAAAGTGCAAACCATCACCGATGGGCATGACACCCATGGGTGTCCTCGCCCATCCCCGGCTGCAATTTCACGGAGCTTCTGCTCCTCCAGCTCCACCCCTGCTCGTTCCCCTCCCCAGCCCACGCTGGGTACCATCCGAGGCGACAGCATCCCACGAGCCGCCGCAGGACGGCAGGTTTGTCCCCGCTCCATCCTCGAGGCAGGAGGGATGGGAGGAACGTGCCCCATCGGCCGAGGGAGAATAATTACAGGGAAGTGGCAGCTTTCCTTCTGCTTAACTTGCTTTGGAAGGAACGGTTGGGGGTACTACAGAACCTAATGTAAGGTAATGTAATCACTTACAGAAGATTTGTGGTAAATGAATGTTTGGCCTCTGTCCAAGCGCGCAGCCAGGGCTCATTACGCCGGAGGAGATGGCAGTGAAAGCTTTCCACGGCCACTGTTTGTCTTTCATTTCATCTCATGTCTGACCCTCCTGACCCCGGCGAAGACTTTGCTTTTGCGCTCGCTGGGTTTCAGCTGCGGTAAACACCATTGCTAAACGACAGCGCTGTAAATGCTCGGCGTGCTGGACTTCTCGTGCAATAATGAGCCTCAGCTTTTTCAAACTCTAGTACTTTAGTGAAGAAGAGATTTTTTTATTTATTTTTTTTTTTTCCCCACATGAAAACAGCAGCGAGGACCCTGGGATAGGGTAACTTAGCAACTCCACCGCAGGGATTAGGAAAATTGACTCCAGACCAAACTCAAACAGCAGAGTTTCCTGTTTTGAGCCACTCTGTGCTATATTAAAATTATTTATGAAAAGGGTAAGAAGGAGGGGAAGGACGGGGAGCAGGGGCTGCTGCTGGGGAAGATGAGCCTGGGGGAATTTTTTCATCCCACTCATAGCAAAGGGGGACAGCGTGCTGGGATGCCAGGATAGGTCTCAGCAACAGGACCATGGGTCACTCAGGGTCGGGTGTCCCCAGCCACATGGACAGCAGCTCTGTCCCTCCGACCCAGTTAGCGAGGCACCGGGAAGCTTAAAACCTCTGGGCACTATAGAAAGGGGCAGATGCACCGTCAGGGGGAAGGAGGGAGAATCGGATGGATCGGAGCTTCTGGGACGGAACGGATGAAGCCCACGAGCGCACAGCGGGTGACGAGCAAACGCTGTCCTTCCGATGTATTTGCCACAATTAATTTTTTTTTTCTTTTTTTCTATTTGAAGGAAAAACATGGCAAGACAAGGAGTGGATGCAACAAGCATGCTGGATCCCCCACACCGGTGTATTTTCGGCACCTCATTGGGGGTCTCCTTTGTGCAGAAGCATTGAACCAGGGACTAGAGAGCGTGAAGGTTTTGGAGACCTTGCTCCTCCGTTTCCTTTGGCTGTTTCCATCCCGGAGCCCCGGAGATGTGCAGGGGAGAGCTGGAGCTCAAGCCCCACCTTGGCCGCAGGGATGCCCTGGCCACCACCGGGGAGGGGTGGGCTGAGGGGCACGGCCCCCGTGCCTGCCGTGGTTCCCCCGTTGGAAGCATTTCTGCTCCTCCCTTGGTGCCCCTGTGGTTGGGATGAGGCAGCACCATTTTTTTGGCACTTGCTTTTTTTTTTTTTTATTGCTACTGCTTTTGTTTAAGGATTTTTGGCAAATAGAATCAAGCAAGAATACATCGCTGGTTTCAAACTTCCCGAGTCTCCATGAGTGGGGGAAAAAAAACCCAATAAGACCCACAGACAGCAAAGAGCTGGGTTAAAATATCCTCATCCCACGATTATCCACTTCCCAGGTCTTGCTGGGAGCTCCTGGAGTCTCTTCAAGGTGTCTAAAAGATGATTATTGTGCTGTTGAGTTGATGGGGGCTCCTCCTTCTTCCAGTGATGCACCCCAAGAGGTCCCATAGCTAAAAAAACCCACAAATGAGGCATTTGCTAGAAAAGTGTAGTTGCACGCTGGCCAACGCGGGCTGAGGACCTTGCTGGGGTGATCGGAACCGACTGGTGATGGATCCCTGCTGGTGTCGGGGGGATGTCCCTGTGCCAGGGGGGATGAGCACATCCCTGGGTCTGCACATGGACACGGAGGGTTCTGTGGTCCCTGAGGCTGGGTGGAAAGCGCTGCCGTCATCCCACACCTGAGCATCACCGGCATTTCCACCTGAGATTTGCTGTTCAAGAGGAGACACGTCTTGGATGTGCGAGAGGAAAATCCAAAAGGCAGAGAAAAAGCACCTTGTCAGAGCCCCGTTCTCCTGCCATTTATCTTCTAGTCCTTAAGACGTATTAAAATAGATTTAAAAGGACGCTTTAAGTTTTTTTGCTCTTTAAGGAACACATTAGTGCTGCATAGGCTTTTGTTTTAATTAAAATAGGTATTGAAAGCCTCCATGAAGCTTCAGCGGAATTGTTACAGGCTGCAGTTTGCTTCTGTGCGCCGCAGCCAAAATATACCGTAGCTGTTATCTTGCAACAAGGCACGAGCCTTATTAATTTGGTTCAATCAAACCAAGGCCGCTTTAATTTACAAAGCAATAAAATCTGCAAGCATCGCTTTAGATCAAAGAACTAAAAACAGCCGAAACACAAGTGGAATGTTTATTTTGTACAATGGTCCATAACTGCTTTTATGTGATTTAAAAGCTTTTTGAAGCATGTGATAATATTACATGCATATAGAATTGTGTCCTTGTTATGGATCATTACTCCCCACAGAGACCAAAAAGCATTTGCTGCTCAACTCCTACCTAAAATATTTCCTTTTACATATTTTTTTTTCCCCCCCTTGCTTTAAATGGGATCTGTATGGTAATTTTTTTTTTTGCAGGGTTGTGATGCAAAATCATTTACAAAAAGGGATGGGAATGCTGGATGGCGTAAAGAAAACTCAGCCGATTTTGCAACTTTGGATGAAGGGAATATTTGATGGTTTTCTGGTGCTGAAGGAGATGCTCCACTCGAGGGGTGACAATGGTTGGGCACCTCTAGGAACCCAACCGCACCACGGCTGCAAGGAGGAGCCCAGCACCAAGAAAAAAAAAATAAATACACTGTTCTGGGGCCAATTTGCATCCTCCTCCTGACACCAGCCATATCTGGATGAGGTTTCTGCATGATGCAGAAACAACGGGATGGGGAGAGCAGGGTGGTCCTGTCCTGCTGGGATGGACTGGGATGCAGGGGAGATGCTCCAGTCTCCCTGTGTTGGGAGGGGGTTTGATCTGGGGAGAAGCCCACTATGGTTAAAAAAAAGAAAAGAAAAGAAAAAAAGAAAAAAAAATAAGACTAGAAAAGAGCCCTGGGTTTGTAGGTTTCAGCTGTGTGTCTGTAAATAATTTGGTGTAACAATGCCTGCTCCGCTGTACTTCAGAAGGAATGAGAAGTATTTGCACGTTAACAAAGGAATTTAATGGCTTGGAAAATGACTCTTGTTTCGAACATGAGGCTTTCCACTGTATTCGAGAAATCGACACAAAGTGCTGAAAAACTGGATGCTGTTTCTCACCTAACCATTAAATCCTTCCAGATGTGGGAAAACGAAATATCTGTAGGACTGAACAAGCCACCCCAGTGAACGGCCGGCTCCTCGCCAGCATTGTTAGGTTTTTATAGATTTGGGAAGATTTCTGCTGGAGTTTTTTTGGATGATGCTTTACACCAATATCACCAATGTTTATGTCTTTAAACAAACCCCACCCAAACCCAGAGCGAAACATTTTCTCATCTTTCTTAACTTTTTACTCAGGCCAGGAGATGGTGGCAAAAACACAGACGCTCACGAAAAATAGTTGAAATACAGAACTGAGTGGTTATATAAAAAAAAAATAATAATACTGAGAAAACCAGTTGTCATCAGACGACGGAAAACTAATGAAACCGCCTCGGCTTTCTAAGAAAAAAACCAACTCATCCAGAATCCTCTGTGCCACGGCTGGCTTCATGCAGCAGCAACTCAGACTGCCAGAGTTCTAATAAAAAAGAACGTGCTTCCAAAGCTGCTGCATAGCAGTTACCCAGCAACGCTGGATATTTCGATGGATTGGTACCGATTCCCCCAGCCAGACCCAGTGCCAGGCGAGCAACCCGGGGGGACCGGGCCCCGGCCAGCCTCGGGGGGGTTCTGCCCCGGAGCCGCTGGCTCGTGCCGCCCGCCCTCGCTGCCGCCTGCGCGGGAGGAGAGGCCGTTAAGCGAACTGGATTTTGAAAATTTTAGAGTCGCTGTAAATAATACAGAGCATGAGTTATGCGACGAGGGCGACGGTAATTGCCGGCTTCTTCACTTTTTATTGCCGGCAGCACGCCGGGAGCTGTTTTATTGCCCCATTTGATGGTATAACAGCCCTGCTGGGGTATGTCCTGCCCTCCCTAAATCTGCCTCCGGGGCTGGGCTCTCCGGAGCCTCCCGCAGGTTCCGTTTACCTGCCTGTCATCGCTCCCCGTCCCGCCAGCACCAGCGGTGATTTAAGCACTCTTCAGGCCACGAGCTCTAACCGTATTTTCCACAGTAAGACCCACAAGCACCGTTGTTTGCCGGAGACCTCGGGGTATTTTCATCCCCATTTTTCTGCTGTATGGAAACCCAGTGCTGCTCCTGCCCCACATCCCCGCCTGACTGTCATCGGTGCATCCTACAGGGTTTCATCCAGCACGAACCGAGGTCGCATTCAAGGTTCTGCTAAAAATCATCAGTGCTTTGAAGCCAAGGTCCATTCAACCCAAAATCTTTCATTCCCTCCTCCTAACTTGGCTGAGGAGTGAATGAAACCATGGGCACGATCCTTCTTCCCACTTACCCTGGTGTAAATAGAGGCGCATCCCACCACCACCCCTCTAGCACCATATACATCTGTTGGATCTATTTCCCTCTGCCGCGTGCCCACTTTTCCTCCAGAAAAAGGCTCTTCTTCCCACGGTGGCCAGGATGTAAACGACGCACTATGCGGAAGTACCCAGTCGTTTGTAATGCTCAGCCCTCGTCCTGCTCCGCTACCTATTAATAAAAACCAGGAGAATTTTCTCCCCCCCCTCCACTTGTCCTTGAATCCGTTACTTTTCTCGTTGCTGCTGAAGATGGCTTCATAAAGAAGAGGAAACTTCAATGGCAGCAGATGGCAGATAAGTAGGAATGGTAAATAGTTTTAATTACTGCATAATGTAAGTGAGACAATAAAGGGGAGAGAGTGGGAACAAGCTGCTGCCATGGCAGCCCTGGAACTGTTGCGGGACCCAATTTGTCTGGAAGGCAGCATGTGTTGCTTTGAGTCTTAGGAGGGCTTTAAAAGAGAATGCCGAAAAAAATATTAATTGCATGGCTCATCTGCCCATCCATCTTCGCAACCGAGTAACACGCTTCCTTAATTTCAGGGGAATCGTTTTCAAATGGGAATCATGCAAATGAGTATTTTAGCTATTCATTTGTTTTACTGCAAGCGCTTTGTGAGCAAATGGCCTACAGCTTGCAATGAATTAAAAGACACGGGCACTGGAGACCGATTTTTAATACAAAGTCTTGACACAGAGACGACCCCGACCGACAACACAGAAAATGTTGGCATAGCAACTTTGGGCATTTTCATGCAAATTGGCTCCTATATAGATGATACGAATGCAATGTTTTCCTTCAACTAATCATCATAAAATTAGTTTCACTATATTTAAATGCTCCTACTTAATGCATTATATCCATATGCATGAAATTGCCTCAGCTAATGCAGTACATAAACCGCCCAAGATAAAATGAATAGCCAAATTGCAAACAGTTATGTTATCTCCCATAAAAACTCCTTTTTTCTTATTGAATGCGTGGGCCCCAGAGGCATCCATCACAAATTGCTATTAATGCACATAGGCGCACGCACCCCCCCAAAAAAACACCTACATTTAAGTAACATTAAGGTTGTTACACAATCTAATCCAAGCCCAAAACCTAAATTCAAGCCAGGCTTTTTGCTTCTTCTTGTCTCCATTGTACACCTATAGGTACTCGCTAACGTACAGCTTATAGCTTCACAGGGGAGCTGAACCTGACACTGTGTTACTGTACAGGCAGTTTTCTAAACTTCAAAGAAATGACATTTTGCATGAAACAACCCCCGTGCCGGTCCCTGGACCACATCCCACTGGTTCTTGTAATACTCAGGTCTGTTGAGAGGAGAGGGAGAAATTGCTGCTGCCACTTTGAATTTCCTTGAGTTGGCTGATTTTATTCCAAATACTGCTACTAAATTACACTTAGGGTTTTGTTTTGCTTTTTTTCTTTCCCCCTGACTAGGTTTATTTTTTTTCTATCTGGACAATGTTGGTCAGAAGGATGGGGTTATCCTCTACCTGTCCTTGTTTAACGCTTGCTCTTCAACTCGGAACAGGATCTCTCCAATGCCTCTGCCTGCTCACCTCCTGGAAATCTAGTTTTCCTGAGCACCCCCTGACAGCAGAAGAATTATTCCATCTGTGTTAAAAAAGCCTGATGGAGCAATTGCCAGTGTCTATGAAACAGACTTCTTGGACTTCAACTGATGCCAGTCCAGTGCTCAGATAACCAAGGGCTCGTGTACAAGACATCTCTTGGGCTGGAATATAAATAACGACTCCACTGTGCTACAGGAGCGCGGGGGGTTTGGTCCTGGCTTGCCCAAACTGCCGGGAACACTTAGGCAGGAGGCACAGAGGGGTTCACGTTTCCTTCCCGAGAGGCTCTTAGATGTCTTCAAACAAGACATTTTATTTTGGAGAGCTCAATACGCCAGCCCAGGTTTTCAGGGTCAGGCAGGACAGACTGCAAACAGATTTTGTCTGTCCAAAACACCAGGGACAATAAATCACTAAGAAAACTTCACACCAGGCTAAATGCTGTCGGGGGAGTTATATATTTGGAAGCGTTCAGCCATTCATCTCCTTCTCCAGCAGAGAATCCAAAAGGAAAGGAATGGCGAAATCTCTGTCCCACCTTGGAGACGTTTCAGATGGTGCCTGTACCTCTGACTTCTGAGGGTGCAAGGGTCACCACGGAAGGGAGCAATGGGACCGTCACACCCCCATTTGGTGCGAATGGCCAACAGTCTCTGTGCTCCCCAAAAATGCTGCGGAGAGCAGAGGAGCCAAGCTGGAGTCCCACCACCAAGAAGGAGATCGCAAAGGACCAAATCCAGGATCTAAACACAAGGGATGTGATGTTGTGCATCCACCTCAGCACTAAATAGCTGATGGATGGTGTATTTTAATTTCTTTGTGCATTTTGCCATCCTCTTTAGGACGCTAATGCACTTCCAAAAATACCGATTTTAATTGAATCAGTTCTTCTAGTGCTGTAAATACGGATGGTTACAAGCAATCAGCAAAAGTAACCCTTAAGTAGCTGCCTGGCTGCTTTTTGGAAATCTCAAATTGTTGAACAAGTCGTCTGATTATAATGTCCAATTCCGGAATTCCCTCCCCACGCATCTCCTCGGTGGTTTGGTACCACTTGCGCAAAGACAAAACACCTTACCTCATCACTCAAGGAATAATTGCGAGATGATTTAATTAAAATATACCTCTCCTTCCCCCAAGTTAGTTGTATTTCATATTGCTCTAGTAGGAGTAATTTGCAGAAATTAAGCGTTGCATGTTGCTGAGATGGTACAGGTGCAATGGAAGGAAAAAAAAAACCAAACCCCTTCATGCAGCAGCAGCAGGCAGTGCCACCAGAGCTCGGTGAAATCTCGGTCATGACTCAGTAATTCAGCAAATGCTGCACTTTGCAGCAAACATTCACATTATCCGCAAAGAGGCTGTTTTTAAAACTTGTAGGTTATTCATAATTGCTCAATGAACACTTCATGCAAATGCATTTTAGCCCACTGGGCAAACCCTCTGCTGGGAATATTTGCGCCGTAAAGCACAATTAGCCCCAAGAATTTATGACATCGTGGTATCTCTAAGGCCAAAAGCAGGATGAGGAGAAGTCAAGAGGGATAATGAGAGCATTAAGAGCTCTTTTGGAGAGCAAGAAGAGGCACAGACCCGGGATAAATCACTGAGTTTAGGTTAAGCAGTCAAGGGAGAGGTTGGGAAGAAATTGCTTCATGGGTACCAAACCATCGTGGATGCTGTCAGGCGCACGTGGCCAAGGGATGCTCCTGGACCCGACCTGTGAAAGCAGTTTTCCACACTCCCAGACATCTGTACATAGCATGTCCACATTTTCCATCTATTAAACACCCCAAGCAAGCCCCGCGGATGCCCGTGATGAAGGGCTTTGCACAGCCGAGGGAAAGGGGAAATGATTTCTTGAGGGGGATGGAGAACATCCCCACTTGCACCGTCTCCTGCCGACAGCAGCGTCACAGGGGAAATAATCCCAACATTTACAGCTTTGCTTTTCTACCAGGGCCGACAATTTTTCAAGCTGTTAATTCGCTTCATCTTACGATTCGCAAGCGCGTGCCTCCCAGATATTGGCAATCATAATTTTTATTACTAGTTGTTGTAACAGTGAAGTCAGATCTGTCTCCATTTCACCCCGGAGAGTCACGCAGCAGCACGTTAACATGGTGAGCAAAGCGAGATGGGCAGATGCTGATGCGATAACAGTATCGCTGCTCTCCGAAGGTGCCACTTCTTGCTGATGAAGTGGTGGTGCCATTGCCGGTGCCAGCTGCAAGTCCTCCAAGGCCACCGCGTCACCAACACGCAGGGGTCCGTGCACATCACAGGGCCAGGGATGTGGGTGTGAATTCAGTCCCAACCCAATGGACCAGGGCAGAGCAGGGAACCCGACACTAATTCCCTTCTATTTGCTCGCACGTGACAATATATATTTAAAGGCCATAAAAATTTGAGCCCAATTCTGCTGAAAGAGAAAAAAAGCATTTCTTTGACTTGATATAAAACACATTTTCGTCTGCAGACATGCATCAAGTGCAAGAGAGCTTGGCAGGCACCTTTTAAAATGAAATTAAATATCAGGCTGCAGGACAGGCTTCGTCTTTTATTCCACAGAATTACACCTCCTGCCCAGGAGCAGGGTGCCCAGTCCCACACCCAGTCTGCTCTTTGCCCAGCCCAGTTCCCTATTCCAGCAGGCATTTCTGAATACGGAGAGAACGTGCCTGTGTTCCCAAGGATTTGATACAAGGATTTAAGGACGTTTCACAACATCCATTTTGTAGTGTTTGGGAATGTGATATTTTCCAGACCCTGCTGACGGCTGGGCTGGGTTGCATCTGATGGCAGTCAGCTCTGTGTCCAGGTAATTCACATAATGAATGTACCATCGACACTTTAAGTACACAAGGAATGACTGTTTTTAGGAAAAGTTGACACAATTGGGGTCACTTTCTATATTATCTCATAGGCTGGAGCTTTCCTTGGTTGGGGAAAGCATGTCTGCTCTGAAACATGCTTCTCAGGCTCCCTCCAGCCCCAAGCATCCCGTGGGAGTTTGTCACTTGTCATTGAATTGGCATCGTCACCCTAGAGGAGAAACCACCCATCATGGAGGGAACGAGAACCCATGTGCTGGCTGGACCTCGCGGAGGCAGGTGATGCCAAAAAGAATGGATGGCATTGGGGGAAAGACAGCATCTACCCACCATTGCACAAGGCACGGCACAAACCCACTGTGCTGTGCGTGCTCCTGTAATGCTGAAAACCACACCAGGAGGCTTTGCAACCTGAGGCTTAGATTTTTCTTAACCTTTTAACAATCAGGAATAGTTATTTTAGCAGCTGCTGCCTTAGGAATAGAAAGTTAATTGCTCTTTTCCCAATCCTTTAGCCTGGCTGAGCCCTGGCTCTCGCTGTGGAGTCAAGGGGATGGGATGGTGAATGGACCTGGAAAGGGGAGGATGGTGGGGGCTGCCCCGTGGGGTGGGCTGAGACCCCAAGCTCTTCCACTCACTATCCTCACTATGGGGTATCCGATAGCTGTTGGATGCTTCAAGTGAGATGGGATGGTTTCCTCCCTGGAAAGCCTCTTTCTTGATGGGCAAAAATAGGTAAAACTGGCGGTAAAACCAAGCCAAGTCCCTCCCTCCCACCCCCATGTGCTCGAGCAGGTCCAGCCCAGGTGAGGGGATGGGGGTAGCTCCCAGAGAGGTGTCTCTGTCAATTACTTAAAGGATAATTTGATATCTACTAGCTCATTAATTTATTTTTTTTTTTTTAATTTCCTCTCTCCCCTCCCCCAGATGGGGAGCACTTACGCTTCTCTTCAGCTAAATAACTCAGGTCATAATTTTTTTTTTTTTTTAATTTCCTTGCTCCCCTCCCCCAGATGGGGAGAACTTATGCTTCTCTTCAGCTAAATAACTCAGGTCATAAAAGGTAATACCATGGGTAGTAGAATGTAAACAAACGCATTCTACCTCAATAAACATGCTAATTTCCAGCTATAATATTCGCAAGTAAAATATCCATCACGCAGACCCTATTTGGTGAAGGCAGCAGCCCTCATCAGTCAATGAAGTAGGCTCCTGCCAGTTCACCGCGGGAGGCAAATAGTACAACTTAACTCACTTGATGATGCCCTTGGGGGGAAAACATGAGCCTCATAAATGAGTCTGGAAATGTGATAAAAGAATAATCTTGCATAAATGAGTCTATATCATCATTACCTGCACAAACAGAAAAGCGTGGAGATCGTTTGAATGATGTGGCCGCATTTAATATAAATTAAGCCAGGGAGTAACCACGCACAGGCAGCGTTTGTGGTCCGACTCGTGCCAGTTGTTGCCAGGGATGGTGGAGCTTGGATGCTCCCCTTGATTGCCCCCTGACACCCCACAGCCCCCTGAGCCTGCCAGCACCCCGTGGAGGGGCAGGGCTGGACCTGGGGCTGAGCTGGCTCGGATGGGCTGGCCAAGGCTCCCAGGGACTGGACCCATGGGGTCACCGGCACACTGGGCGCATCACCCATGCACGCTCCTCCTGGCTCTCACCTGGGTCTGGATGCAGCTTTATCTTCTGTTCCAATAAGAGGATAAAGAAGTGACCTCCCAAAATGACAAGGGCAAATGGAAACAACCCAAAAGCACCTTGTATGGTGCTGAAACCCCTTAGAACCAGAAAAGACACCAAACAGCCAAATGATACAGCCAAAAAAATGCAATATGGGGGAGCATGACTTCACCTCCCCCCGCGTTTGCAAAGGCTGCCCAGAGCTAGGCTGCACCTTCTTTCCCAAAAGCAAAGCCTTCAAAGCACATGGGTGCAGCACCATGTAGAAGGCTGCTGGGGGGCAATGGTCCCACGGCTGGGGGGGGAGAATGTTTTCCCAGCCTTTCCCAATAAATCATCTTTCCCACCACCCATGCAAGCACTGGGCTGGTTGCAGCTGGGGATGTCACCCATTTGAGCATCCCGCCGCGTGCTCAGGGAACGGCAGCAGGCGACAGGACAGCTTCCAAGCCATTGGTTTATGACGTTTGATTTTCAGCCAGTTCCTTTGGTTGAATGCCTAACAGATTAGCCAAACAGAATTATTTCTCCAAGTGATGCAAAATCTTTCATTTCAGCTTTTCAACTGAAAACACCAATGTTAGGGAAGATCCAGTTCACCTGAGTTTAAAACCAGGCTGCTCGGATCATACTCTGCTAGATAACAGCTTTGGGGAAGGCTTTTAGTCCTACTGGGTCAAACGCTCAAGCAAAGGACAAAAGAGGCAAGGAGAGCCCCGTGCTCCTGCTCCCCCCCAAACAGCCCACCCATTTACACAAATACCACAATGCTGAACTCACACAGGAGCTGGTAAAGTTGCAAACAGTCTGATTCATCTGAAAGCACAGCATTTGGGAGGATAAAGCCCAAAGCCTTCAGGAAGATGAAATCAATTGTGCTTTACTTGGTCCACCAGGCTCATCTCTTATCACAACCCATCCACACAGCAATGGCTTGCAGTGACCCCACCCTGAGTGCCAAAACCCTTTCACAAACACAAGGCACTCGCTCGTCTGGTTTGGATGGGTCTCTTCGCAGTTTCAATGCGTCTCTCAAACCCAAATATATCGCAGCTGCTCCCTGTATCAACAGCCACGTGGCTGATTTAAGCAGCACTCAAAATGCCTGTTGAAAAGGCACAATTAAAAACACGATTCTTAATTATTTGGACTATACATTGATCTTATGGTTCCATCTGTTGCTAACTGCTCCGTAGTGTAAATGAAAACCCTTGCTCACATCAGACCTGTCATACACCATCAGTCTGGGAAGCGTGTAAAGCTGTCGGCACGGGGATGGGCAAGAGGAGATTTCCTCGTTGCTCTGCAGGGTGAGGACCAGTGCGATGCTCTGCTGCTGCTGGCATTGGGTATGAGCAGGGGACAAACCCTGTTACTCCCTCCCAGCCAACCCCAGCCATACCCTGCAGCCACCCAAAGATGCAAGCCCAGGAGGCCACACGCTGTCCCCTTTGTTCCTGCTGCTCGAAGCCCTCGCTCAGGTTCAACCTGGCTGCTCCAGCACAGCTTTGGTAACCCAGCTCAACCACGGACACACTTTTTCTGTTTTGGCGAATTCCTAGTCTGGTATAAGGATGAATGTGGGTGGGTGTGTAAATATATTTATTACCTGAGGCCACAGAGTTCAAAATGCAGCAGAGAAGCCTGGAAAAACCCTGAACTGCACAATGGGGTTGTGTTTTATACCACATGTGCCCGGAGACAAAATGTTCTGCCACTGGATACACTCCATTTCCAGCCCCAACATCTCAACCCCCTTTGCCTGGTGGAACCTTCCCATTTCAAGAGTCTCACACAAATACAGCACAGGTGCAGCCCACAAGCTTTTCATATTCTTTTTCTTTTTTATTTCCAGCTGCAAATGAGCCATTTGTGTTTGCAGCTACAATCTCCCTTTTAATTACACAGTGCATTAAAGGCTACAACATCTGAGAAACTCCTTTGAAATGAGATGCTAGGATATAAATTAGCCTCTGTTTACAGAGGATTCAGACCTTCTTATTTAAGAAACCCATATTTGCACCTGGAAAAACCCATGGCTGCCCAAGGACACTTCAGGTGGAGCCATCTCAGCCGAAGGACCCATGACAATTTGGAGCAGCTGAGAAACTTCACATGGTCAATGAGCAGCCACCATGGTCTTGGGAAATGCTAGCAAAAAAACCAAGTTCCAAGGAAGGAGATGGAGCAGTTGCTTAGGGGTTAATTTTTTTTTCTTTTTTGGTTAAGTGGCTATTTGTGCTCTTGGAAAGAAAAAAAGAAATCAATAAAATAGAGGAGCAGAAATCTTAGTTGCAAGTCTTGGCTGAGAAACAAGATGTCTGTGCCAAGAAGTGACACATTTAGGCTGGTGTGTAATTTTGATCTACATGTTTAAAATACTTTCCTCCATTTTGTAAATTGAGGGTTCTGAATGGGGTGGAGGGAGGGAAAGTACATTGTCGTTATTGAAAACATACAGTTCTAATCACGACGACTTTGGTCCATAAAATACGTTGGCTCAAAGCACTGCGTTAAATAATAGGGGGTGGAAAAAATGACTCACAAGTACTGTGGATGTATAGCACTTGGAAAGCTAAAATGAAATGCTAACACCAGTCTCCTGAGGAGGTGCGAGGCTTTGAAACGAAAGCCCAGCAGCTGGTACAGCAGCAAGGGCAGGGGCAGCTCTGCGAGGTTGACCTGCTGGCCTACAGAAGAACTCTGCTACTGTTGATGCTTCGGTGACCTTGGTTGCACCTGCAGTAGTGGGGCCCCTCTGCTCAGGACACACGGATCGTGGTCATGGGATGAAGATCCAGACAGCATCAGAACACACACCCAAGTAGAGATGCTTGGGGAGTGACCCAAGCAGAAAGAAACTGTATGGACCCATTCCTTGCTACCTATTGTTATTGTTAATCATCCTGTCTCACAATATCTACCATTTATGATGCCCTTTGAACACGTGCTCCTTTATCTAACCAGGGACCATCACTGCTTTTGGAGTGCCTGCCACTGGGTGCAGGTCTATGCTGTCCATTATGATCGGACGAAGATTGCTGGACATGGACCTAGCCCAAACACGCTCTTTGGATCAGGATCGCAAGCTGAATTTCGTCACTTGGGCCCATCTCTAATTTTATTATTTCCGTTGAAATAAATTATGGACTTAATTGGAATTTCTGATTTGATCTCCCTACTCCCCACGCTGCATAAATATCCCTCAGCATTTATTTTTCCCCTTGCCCATAGCTCATTATATTTTCCTGTCTTGGGATTCCCTTTTTTTTATAGCAATTTTATCCCATCTGTTTGGGAAAGTCCTCGAGGAAATGAAGCTATTTGGGGGCTCTGCTTCCTTCCCCACTCTCGGGGGCAAGAGCTCCCCACAAGTGAGCTGGGACGAGGCAGCTCCCCAGGGAGACCCCCGCCCTCGCTCCTCTGCACACACAGACGCTATTAATTACCATGTAAATGATTCTGTGCAAAGCCTCAGCCCCGTCCTCACCAGCAGCCCGGGAAGCTGGTACGCAGCTCTCCACAGCTGCATCTCCAGGTTTGCTCCATGCTTTAAGGCACGTGCTGATTTCTGCGGGGAAATTGTTACGTTTGGTATCCAAATACCAGTTTTCTCACCTACGGCTGCTTTGTTGGAGGAGCCTTGAACCGTCCATCAGACACTGCTCAGCTAAGCTGTGCACTTCAGCTCTAAAATCCCATTTAATGCATTTGAGAAAAGATTTCCTAGTGCTTTAGGAAGCTGACAATACAAGGCAGAAAGTGGTAGGGGTAAGGAGGCAGATATACAACATGGCATTAAAAATACCCTAAAATACCAGTTTCCTCATTTCTGCACGTTTCCTTTCTGCAGGGTTGGGGATGGACCTGCATCGCTCTCTGCCACCGCTGCACCAAACCCCACGTGCCCACCACTCAAATGCCATTTTCCCAGCAAGTCAGAATACCAGTCATTGTAAAAAGCACCATTCATTCCAATTCCAAACATCTGACCTCCTTTCTTCGGTGGTTTCTCCAGCCTCAGCTCCTGGGTTCTTTGCATCCTTACATCCTCCCTCTCCCCCTCATCATCTCATTGACACACGGGGGCTCTGCCCATCTCAGACCTCCCAGGGTCTTGCAGGAATTAAGAGAACCTCTCTCTGGAGGCTTCAGCCTTGGATTTAACCTTCAGAGCGTCCAAGGCTCTCCCTTGAGCCATCAGCGTGGCCCATGACTAATTCTCTGCTCCACACCCCCAGGAAACCTCCCTGGGTACTTTGTGGTCCCTTACACCCAACACATGACCCCATCGAGGAGTTACTTGGAGCTGGGGGAGACGCTGTACTCACTTTTTTCTAGCCTGCCTCATCCCCCAACCCCTTTGTTTTGGTTGGAACCTCTCCTTTCTGCTCTAATGACACCAATCGCCCCCCCTCCTTCAGCCACCAGCAGCACCCAGAGCCAGCTCGAGGCAGTTTTTGGCCGAACACACGTGTAACAGCTCAGCCTTGCCAGCGGATTTGCCTTGTACAAACGATACATCACAGCCTATCGTGCGTGTTTTACAGAGGCAAAATTCCAGCTGTCGTAGCCGAGAAGTGCAGGAACGGGTCGGGAGACTTTGCTTTTTAACAAATACATGAAAATAATGGAGACAAAGCAATTCCAGCAGACCCACACTTCTCAGTCTTTAATCTTGATGCACAGCTATTACAGAGAACTTACTGGGTATCTGGTGTTTCTGTCATTTTTCTTAATGAAAAATTAGCGAGCATAAGGAATAACTTGTCAAACTATAGGGGAGCGTTTCATGCATGACATATTTTTGCAGACGCTGTAACAGCAAGAGAAGCCAAAACAAATAGCGAGAAGTATTTTCATTGCCTAAAGTTGAATATGATTAGGATAAACTGCAGCCACATTTCTTGGAGAAATTTATGTGCTGGCAATAATCAGGCAATTTCAGCTCCCAAACCACCGCCCCTTTTCCAAATGAAAATCAAATTAATTAGTACATTTTCCCCCCTCAGAACAACCTTTTACGCAAAGCTAATCCCTAGCCCCCCTTCCCTTGGAGATGAAATGAGCTCCCTGATGCTGCTGACAGTGGTTCTGAGCATCTCCCCCTCAGTCCTGGCTGCCATTTGCTCACTTTTCTTTTTATTTAAGGGTCTTTTCTTGCCATCCAGACCATATTGTGGCTAAGATCGACCTGGAAAGTACCAGTGCGGAGGGTTGGGAAAGGTTCCTGCGCTCAGGAGAAGGCAGGAGAAGCTTGGAGCTACCTGAACAGAAGCCTTGGCGCTTCCCACAGACACATCATTGGGTCTTGTCAGAGCTTTTTACTCCTTGTCATTTACTCACAGCAACTCAGGTACTCAGGGGTCGGAAACTGAGGCAGAGGCATTTGCATCACTCACGTTGACCTAAAAATCCCCCAAATCCCTGGGGCTGCTCCCACAGCACCCTCCAACGCTCACACCGTGCTCTGGTGAGATGGTTACATTGGCTAAAACCCAACTCAGTGGCTGGCAGAACCCAGCCTGGCTGGCAAAGCTGGTGTGGAGCAGCCAGGTTCCTGTAGTCAATGATTTATCCGGGAGGAGAAAATCTGATGTGACCCCTCCACAAAAGCTGGGACCTCCAGGGAGCTCCAGCACATGGCCGGGGTTATCATCACCTGCACTGTTGCCTTGGCAGCAATCACTTGATGACTGTGCTCCGAAAAGCCCATTTATAAACAATGTCCTGGGCTTTTAAAACTAAGGATCATTAGTGGTGTTTTATGCCAGCCTGACCTTATTGATTCTCCCATCCTATTAATCCCCTTTAGTGACTCTGAAGCATAAACAAGAAAAACATCACCAGGACTGCTTGGGTGCCCCAACTGCCCGGTGCGGATCACACGGTTGCTGTACCAGCGCGGCTGCATGCCCGTCACACAGGACAGAAGATGCTTGTTGGGTTTGCTTTGCTAGTCCCAGTCCCTTTACTAACTTCTTCCCTTTCCAGCAGGGATGCTCTGGGCCAGGAATAAGCTCCAGGGATGCTCCAGCCTTGCTGAGAGGCTGCAGACTCTGTGGTGGAGAACATGTTATATTTAACATCACTGCCCAAACGAGTTTATGCTATTAAGGAGCCAGGGAACCCAGAACAAGTTGTTAATGACCCGTATCCATGATGTTGTGGTTGGGATTCATCAACTGCTTGATAAGAGAGTCGCATGTAGGCATGGAAACTTCTTAAAACAGCTGCAAATGCTCTGAAACTGTGTTGGACAAACAAGAAGACAACAACCGGGACACGAAGAAACATCAACTGACATGGAGAACCATCCAGGCGCCCCTTCTGCTCCAGCATTGGCTTCCCTTTGCATTTCCAGGTGCTGTGAAGAAGGCTGTAGACCTCCTTGGGACCAGCACATTCAGACCCATCAGCAAGAACAGAAGATAGTTGGCCCTTCGCATTGATTTGCACTGGAATAAGAGGCACAAAACCTCTTCCCGGCACAGCCAAAGCTGTTGACAGCAGCCAGAGCTGAACTGCACACCCTTGTTGAGCCATGAACACCATGGTGGGGTGGGATGGTCCCACCAGCTTTCCAGGATGGGAGATTAGTTTTATTGTTTTTCCTTGGGTTCTTCACTCATCGCTGACAGAGGAGCCTTTGTTTCAGACTGGAAACACTGCAGCGAGACATGGGGTATCACACACCAGCATCTCCCACACTGGGTCCCAGCCAAGGCCACCAGATCCCACCAACACCTATGGGCACTTGCACAGTCCTCCGATTCCCAGCTTGAAGGTCTCCCAGTGCCCTTTTGGGCGACACTTTTGCAGGACAACAGCTGACTTTACCCTCTGAAGTAAACGTTTTTAAACTCACTTTCTCTCTTAAACATTATTTCTTATTTCTCCAGAGAAACAAGTTGAATGGATGAGCATGGCACAGTCCGGCTGATGGATGCTCTTCTTTTTTAAGCATCGAGTTCACAGTGCACAGTTCTGCTAGTTTAGTAAATAAGGATCCATCATGCTCATAAAATCCAGCACAACCAAGCATGATGGTGCCATCTGCCACCCGTTCAGCGAGACATCGCTTTATAGCGATCAGCGGCAGGAAGGTACCACGCTCGGTTATTGACTCCAGCGGCGGCTGTGCAAAGGGCTGTTGCAGTCGGGGAAGGCAGAGCCCGAGCGGGTTTGTCTGTCAGCCCTTGGAGTGTATCACCGATGGCTTCGGTGGTCATGGAGCTGCTTTCGAAACGGAGCATTTCTGCAGGGGGAGCGCAGGGCTGGAGTCAGGAGCAAGTGCTCAGGATAACACAACCAGACAGAGAGATGGATTGTAATTGTGTAAGATAGCCCTTAGCTCACCCCTGATTATAATTACATTAAATTACTATTTAATGGTTTTCACATCATCTTTGACAGTAGGTTATTTTTGTAATCTTTATTTAATATAAACTATTTTTTTTTTGTCTCATTGCTGAAACCCTTCTCTGCTTCCTTTCGTGCTCAGAGCATCACGAAACCGGTTTGTCTTCATCACCCCCGGACTCCTGTATCGTTTCGTGCTCACCACAAGATTAGAAAATAAGTAGCTCCCCCAAAAGGGCTTCTGGGTGAACAAACTTTCTGGTTAGAGGAAAATGAAGTGCAGCCTTTTCCCAGTGCTATCCATATGCCGCAGCCCGTCGTTTCCTAACGTGACTCTGTCAGAGCAGCAGGAAAATCTGGGCTGGAAATATCCTCCCTCCAGCTCCAGCAGAGCCGTTGTCGCAGGGGTTCCGAAGGGAGGGATGGGTGCTATGGGGAGCTCTGCCTGCTCTTAGGCAGAAGGAAAATCCAGAGCCACAAGCGGAAAATGCAAAATTTCATCTCCAAAATGCTGCTGCAGCTGCATCCCCACATCTGCTCATCCATGCCACGGTGCCACTGCTTTGGACCGGACTTTCCCCACGTCTGTTCTTTCCTCAGCATTGACCCAACCTCCTGGCACAGATAGAAACCTCCTGGATCAGCAGCTTTATCGTACATTCCCACTCAGAGAAGTCAAAGGTCCACTTTTTGTCCAAAGATCAAAGGATCACTTCTTTAAGTAATTTCCTGCTAATTATGTAATTACTTCATTATGCAGCATTGGCAACTAAATAAATAAATAAGGAGTACTTTTGGTCCAAGGGATTTAGCTCTAATTACTAATTAAAAATCTAGATTCAAGCAATAATTGTCTTAAAAAAAATTGCAAAAAAAGAATTTTCAGTGACTCCTTGCTGTGTGCACATGGCGAAGCATTTCTGGGTTGAACATCTCGAGTGACTTCTGAAAACCAGATACCTGACTGCTCAAACCCTGAACTCAACTGAGAAAAACTAACGGCGCATTCAGTGGCTTCGAGGATGGATTATCTGAATTAAACACTGCCCATGGACACCCAAAAGCCACTCCGAGTGGTTGGGCTGGAGCAGACGGCGCTGGGAGGAGCAACCAACTGTCCTCATCAGAGCAACATTCCCGCGGCGGCGAGCGAAGATGTAATGCTTTTACCCATGCTGCTTAAAATAAATCAAAAGAAAGGGTCTGCAACCGGGAGCTCACGGTCAGGGTATTTTACACTGGGAGAAAAGGCAGCGTGGTGATGCTCGACTCATCTACAGCTCCTGCATCCCGGAGCCCGGGGTTGCTCCGGCAGAAGGAGGGAGGGGTGCAGGACCACAGAGGTAGTTGTGGTCGGGGGTTTGGTCCCAGCCCACCCCCTCCGACATGGAGGAAGTTACCTAATGAAGCCCTGTGACCCTCTCCCTTATTGTCCCCAACAAACCGCTCTCGTGTTGTTGAAACACTCCGCTGTCAAAACCTGATGGTTCTGGGACAGAAATGACCTCGCGGAGACACGCGGCTGGAAAAAAATTCAGCTGGGGCAGTCTGTGTAATTAACGGTCCTGTTCCCAGAGAGAGACAATGATGAATCCCTGCGTGCCGGGCGCGGCGGGCAGGCTGAATTCAGCAAACCCGGTCACACTTGTCACCCGCACTTCGAGCTGTATCAACAAGCCGGGCGGACTAATGAGCCCAACTCCAACAGAACATGACCTCATACGGGGCAGGACCCCGGCCGTGAATTTGCTCTTTGTTGTTGCAGCCGCCTCCCTCCGACACAGCGCACTCGCAGTGCAATTCCCTGGTATCCCCTTGCTTTTGTGCGTGTTCTATATGTAGGAGAAATCAGCTTTTTTTTATGCAGCTAAGGGCACGTTTAAATTGCTGGGCTACTCTATTATCCAGACAGATGGAAGAAAGTGTTTCCCACCTGTACAGAAACGTGTGAGATATACGCAGCTCTTTCTTTTCAAGCTAATGATTAATTCATCACTTCTCAGGTTTGGGTTTTTTGTTTGTTCTTTTTTTTTTTTTTAATATGATGGAGTAACTATCAGGGCTTTTCCCTAACTAAACCCCACTGACATTTCTCTGTGCATGCTTACTGAGAACAGCTGAGCGGAGAAATACCTGAGATACCAGCAGAAGACATTGAAAAAAAAGGCATTAAACTGGAAAGAGGAAGGTCCTTAAATATTTCTAAACCCCTGTTTCTTGCCAGAATGCTTACTTGTCTTTTTTGTTAACGGGGACGTTTGTCACATCACTGTACATTGCTGCATGATCTGGCACGATGCATCTGAGCCGCAGAAAACCCGCTATCGCTGCTAGGTTGTCCTTCGTACACTCCTTTTAGCCGTGGTATCCTAAAGCCATTAGAGTAATGTAGGAGATAAGGTTTCACTCAACGTATTTGTCCTCAGACCTAATGAAAACACAGTGGTGTTACATTTATAGCTCCAGAAACCACTGTCTCAAATTCTGTATGCCCTGGAGAGACCTTATCTGCAACCCAGGAAGCAGAGATAAAAATCCCATTTAGATATTAACTTCCCCTCGCGCGGGATCTCTCGCTGCTGTTGAGTTTTCTGCTCAGTCACAGTTTCCAAGCAAATGCACCCGTGGAGGGAAAAACCAACCCAACAAGGCAGAAAATTTAACCCCCCCTACACATGCCTGCTCTAATTCCCAGGAGCACTTGTGGGCATTTGCACCATCAACCTCACGTGCTACATTGATGAAAGACATGTTTCTGGTGATGGAGCCGTTGTCTGAGCGCTAACCCCAAACCCAAGCTGGCAGCAGTGACGATGCTCACGGGTCATTCACCTCCTCTGCCTCGGTCGTGCTTGTCACCAAGGGCTGCATCACCCTGCCTGCACCCTGGGCAGTGCCCAGCAGCCCCACTTCACTCTTCTGAACTTACCACCCCTGCAGATGACTTAACGCAATATTTCTATGTAGACAGAGATTTGCTTACTGTTAAAATGCAGAGATATTTATTTATCATAAGTAGTGTCAAGGAGGGTCAAGCTCAGAGGCACAGATCAAGTTAAATGTGCTGTACGCAAAAGGGAAGAGAAAGGGATTGAATTCATCCTGCAGAACAGCAGAATGGTCTTATGCCCACCCACACTGGTGTGTATGGAAAGGGCATCCTTGGAAAACCCCTTCTCTAGCGTTTTGTGACCTCTTGTAGGTTTTGGAGCAACATCACCCAGAGGCAACTGCGCTGCCCATGTAAATAATAGATCATAGAATCATTTAGGTTGGAAAAGACCTTTAAGATCATAAATTCCAACCATAAACCCAACACTGCCAAGGTCACCACTAAGCCACATCCCCAAGCATCACGTCTATGCATCTACTAAATACCTCCAGGGATGGTGACTCAACCATGTCCCCAAACAGCCTGTTCCAATGCTTGACAACACATTCGGTGATGAAACTTTTCCTAATATCCCATCTAAACCTCCCCTGGTACAACTTGGGGCCATTTCCTCTCATCCTAGATCCACTCTTCAACCACAAACTTCCCTGCTCTTTAGTGTGAACGGGTCAGGAGGACACCTGGACAAATTCTGCGTAAGAGGAGAACAAAGCAAAGCTGCGCATGGTTTGACTCCAGAGACAGGAACATAGACCACGACCATTTTCCAAGCACAGAGGTGTGTGCAGAGCAGGAGGTGACACAGAGCACAGGTCCCTCATCCCTGCCATCGCAGAGCTCCCCAAAGATGCCACAGCCACCATGGGTCTGAGGACCACCGGGAACTATGCCGCTGTTTACCGAAATCTCCTTTTTTACCCAATAAGCCACAGGACAAAGAGCACATAAGTGCTCCTACATCTGCTGCCTGCACACAGACCCCCTCTTACCCCCAGCACGGTTTAGAGCCCAACATCAAGAACCACCCGGTAAAACCCCCACGTGCTCAGCACACTAGAGATGTCTACTGAGGAGAAACCACAGCCAGCGTCGAGATTTCAGGTGGTACCGAGGCACCTCCTGAAGTAACATCAACAGGCTCAGTTGCTTTTCATTAAATATATAGAACTGAAAAGGGACGTGTTTGGCAAACACCCCAGCTCCCCAAGCCCGGGGAGCCTTCAGGATGGCTGCGGGCTCAGCAGACCCCCGGCACGGGTGGGTTTGGTCACTGGTTCCATGCTTTTCTTGTTTGTTTGTTTGAGCTAGAAGGGTTGACTAAGCAAACAAGCCTTTGGCTAGATCTTGGCTTTTAGGGCTTTGAACCCCCCGGACTTGGCTCTGAGACCGCCCAGGAGTGCTCCAGACGTGTCCCTGGCTCACAGCTTCCAGCTGCGCTGCCTCGATATTTCCCCTTATAACCGTTATCTGGAGGCTCCCTGGCTGCCCTGAGGCTGAAATAAACTCCATGCTCCTTTTTCCCCCTTAGCTGCAAACTGGGAGCAATCACAGGCACCATCACCCATTACCAAGATCCCCGACAGCCCGGCCGATGGATCCTCCGGCTGACGCGGAGCCGTGCACCCCGTGCCGAGAGCGCTGCGGGGGACGGAGCAGTTCTCACCGCTCACCTGCCATTTGGAGAGGCTGTCGAGGTAGCAAAAAATGAGAATTTATATGTTGGCTGGGGCCCTCCCGCTGTTACTCGGTTTGGCTTTCGAGTTCGACAGCTTCTTGTATTTCCCTGAGGTTGGCATGGTTTCTGCTACGACCTCATCTACAGCTCTGTAGGAACAAATCCGGGATTCGCTCCCCATCACCCGTTAAAAAGCGACGGTGCCTTTCCCCAGTGTGTTAGACTGTTTCACAAGGGATCGTGAAATGATGTCAACTTGTCCACAACAAAAAATTCAAAGACATAACAACATTCAAATTCAGTTACATGAAGCTTTTTTTTTTTTTTTTTTTTTTGCAGAAGGGATGTGTTACAGCTGCTGAGCGCAGCAGGATGAAAACACAGGATCCTGGCGCTGCAGGATGAAACACAGGCTGCTGAGAGGATTCCTGCGTGAAGGAAAGGGCTTCGTGCCCTGACAGCGTCATCCCCAGTTGCACAAGAGCAGGGAGATATGAGCGAGAAAACACAATAAAATATTTTAAATAATATTTTTTGCAGGCAAGCTTTGCCACAGCGTGCACAGGGGAGATGCTGTTGTCCTGTGCTGAGGCGGTACCCAGAGGGGCGGGTACCCAGCACACCGCATCCCATCTCCTTCCCACCCACGTACCCGTGATTTAAGGCACTTGTGGCACGATTGCTCCATTTCCTTCCATAAATATTGTTCAGCTCCAAGCCAATGTGTTGGTCACTTTATTGTGCTCTCTCATTGCAGTTCCAACAATTACAGCGTAGAAATGCGGGGACAGATGGGGACACATTTTTCCATGCTCAGCAGCACTGATGGAGCGTGGCTTCCTCTGCCTTCCTCCCCATCCCTCCCAGCGTGGGATTTCCTTCTGGGGGGCTTGGAGGCGGCCCCACCATCTACTTTCACTTTGCATCTAGAGCCTCCACACCCAACCTCTCCAGCAGATTTGTTTTAAATCAGCCGTAGGTTCAAAAGTCACCAGGAAAGCTCTACAGACACGTGTGGTCACAAATTGCCCGTTTCCTTGGGATCAAGAGCTTAAAGGAAAACCTCAATTTTTTTTTTTTTTTTCCTTACCTGATCACGAGCTGCTTTGGGCTGTGGGATATTTGGGCTTGTAGTGGATGCGCCGATGCCCAAGGGGGCTGTGGGGAGCTGCCACCGTCTGAGATGCTTTCGCCATCTTCCTCCACATCTTTTGGGAGAAAACAATGGCAAGGAGTGATGGTGGACCCCAGCTGAGTGGTTGATGCTGGATTGGGATGTTGGGTGCCAAAATCAAGGGGAGAGGTGCTCCTAAGCCATGTGTATACTGTGGAAAAAGCAATTCCTAGAGTTTGCTGAACGTTTATCCTCTAAAGCAAAACATCATCGCTGCCTGTCATCAGAAATGAAGTGAAGCGACGCTGCGCTGAATGCTTTCCTATCACCCACCGAGGCAGCTGGGGCCAGCACGGGAGAGCCCACCGACGCACAGCTAGGGCAGGACTGTTCCTGACAGATAAAGAAATAATAACCTGGATCCACTCATGTTATCGCTAATTAGGGCCAAGTGTGGGGCTGATATCAGCTTAATCAGAGCACGACTCTTTGGCTGCTAACCTTTCTTTCCGATAACTTTAATTTAATATCGTGTTCCGCGATCTTCCTTTTTTAAAAACAGTAAAAGGCAGCGGGGGAGCTTTCGAACGTGCTGGAGGTGATGGCGGTTTGCAAAATGCTGGTTTCATCAACGTGCTGCGAACAAGGCGGACAGCATCTTCCATTTAATGAGATGAACCAGCGAAAAGAGATGCTGTGGGTCAGCGCCAGACTTCTACGATGAGAATAACGTGAATATTTAACTAAAAGCTGGAATATTTAGGCAGTGAAGTCCTTTCTGTGTTCAAGCAGGGCTTGGAATCAGCTAAATGCTGGGTCTTTGCCAGCTCCTGCTTGCGTGCAAAAACTCCCAGTGTCTTGCCCAAAATTTTTGAAGTAGCACGGGAGGACTTCTGGTGATGGCAAACGCCAGAGAGGTCCCTGTGGGCACCAGGGCTGCAGCTCCACTGAACTTGGTTTGTGTAAGGAAGCTGAGTAAGCCATGGAAAAGAGCAACTGAATGATACACTAAGCTTTAAAACCAAAAACACAAAAAATTTGCCTTGTGATAGCTTGATAATGACTCAACATTTGTTGGCTCTCCATCCTTGCCTTATTGGAGAAGTCCCACGGAGTGCAGGAGAAAGTGGCAGCAAGCAGAGAAACATTACGTGGTGGATTTTATGGAGAATTGTAATTTTTGGACAATAAAAAAAACCCCATCGATGGGATCCTGGACTCAACAACACGGGTTCTCCAGTACCATCAGCAGGACCGGGAGCCCAGCACTTGCCGTGTCCACTTGGGGCTTTTTGGCCAGAAAACCAGAACATCGCTCACCTCCCATGGAGCTGTTCCTGCCAGGCAGCCAAGGGGTTAAAACAGGAGAAAGCCTTTGGAGAAAAACTGTTGATGGGCTTGAAGGAATCCTTTGAGGATGGAGGACAGAAACCAGTTCCTATAAAATGGTTTTCAATAGATTTTACAGGCTGGGCCCATATATACGAGCACCAAGTCTGCCGTGCAGGATGAAAGCCACTGTCTCGCTGGTCCAGCATCCTGTTTCCGAGAGCAACCAGCACCGATGGTACAAAAACAACAAAGTATTGAGACAAGGACCATCCAGACCTCTAAGAAAGATTAGTTTATATCCAGCAACCCGAGATTAAATGTACTTTAACAGTTTGCCTGGTTTTCTTTACTGACAGCTCGCTCTATTCCTGCCACGGCATTTTCCATTTCTATTTCAGAGAAATGAATCGGGGTCGCAAAGTAAGGGCTCACTGTTTGATTTCTGGGGAAGCCTGGCAGTTTTGGTGCAAAGGGTGGAAGAAATATTTGCTTGCAGGAGTCTGATGGGTGATGCTGTGGGCTTTAACCGGGATAAAAATAGCAACTGGCTCCTTTCCAAAAGGAAAAATAAACTGCTAAGTTTCCACTGACTTGGAGTTGCAAAAATGCATCTTGGATTCTGGAGCACTTGGTAAAATATTGTGGTTTAGGCTCGGTAAATAGCAGAGACCATTAGTTTAGAAATAGCAGCGTAAATACACAGCTTAATGGGGTGGGTTGTTTCAGGTTCTTTTTTGGGTTGGAGACTCATCAACCTGCTTCTGTTTATGTGCAACTTGTGTTTCAGTTTTCAGGGCAGCCCATGGCTGGCCGTGCACCGTAGCTGCTCATCTGCCACCTAAAACTGAGCTCGACTGCACCATGTAAAAAAGATACATCATGTCATATCGAAGAGGAAAAGGGTTAAACTGTGAATCTTTGGACATCACCTCCACTGCAGACTGCTCTCGATCCAGGAGCCCCGCTCCCACGCCTGGAGTTGGATGGGTTGGAGAAACTCCCTTGAGAAAAGCACGGGTGAAAAATACATGAGAAAATTGTGGGGTCATCTCTTCTGCCAGCCTGATCCTACAGCACTGAGTGTGCTGTTGCCAGAAGGGGCACATCGAAGCTTTTGTTTTAAAGTTTAAATTTGATCCCAAAATGGAACACTGTTCCAGCCGACGCTGGACGATGCACAGTACTTCCAACCAAAGCTGAGTTGAAAAGTCATTGTCAAAACTCTTGTGCCCGCGGTGGACGTGCTCACACGGTCGGTGATGCCCACCTCGAGCATGCCCACCTGCAGCCCACGGTTCAGAGACCTGCCTGGTGCCCGGGACCCTCCTTGGGCATCTGCTGCAAACCCCACGTCAAAGCAACCTTCCCTCCACGCCGAGCTGCAGCCCAGGAGAACCAGCTGCAGAAATCCTCATGGGGTCGAGGGTGGGTTGTAACACAGTGAGATTATTCAAAATATTTTTTCAAGTGATGCCTCTCCTCTCTCAGCACACATCCAAAGCAGATCTGAGAGGTGCTGGGGTGCTCCAAGGGTGGGCATGGGATGTCCCATGGGATGTCCCATGGGATGGCTCCAGGGGACACGGGCATTTGGAGCAGGGCAGCTCTTTGCCGCTGTTGGGAACAGGGTTGTAGCCTGTGACACCGGTGAGACACGGGGTGGGCAGCCACCTCCAAGAGCAGTGCTCACATCTGGGGACACGCTCCTGCCTCTTCTCTTCGATCCATCCAAGACACAACACTGGGACTGAGCTGAGATGGAAAATGAGATTCAGGGAGCACACGCTTGCAGTCCAAAGCCCAAAGAACAGTGCAGACACTGGGCACAACGTCTTTTGTGGAGGGGACCCACCAGCAGCCCCATCCACAGCCCTGACCCTCCAGCAGCGTGGTGGGCACCCATCCCACCAGGATGCTCTCGGTGCACAAACCTCACTTCTCCTCGGCTCCAGCTCAGCTTTGCCACTAGATGGCACAGGTCATTGAGAAATGCTGGATTTTATCAATATTCTGCCGTATTATCCCAGAGCCCCTCAGCCAAGCTGCAGCCTGAGCCCTGGTTTTGGTGACACCTCCAAGCTTGCAGCAGGGAACGGGGGAACAATGTCCTGGTTCTGTCAGAGGATGGATGGCTCAGAAACCTGCCCGCTGCCTGTGCACCTCTGGTTCAACACCTTCCCAGTCCTGCTATCTTACTCCCAGTAATGCCACTTTATTTTTTGCCAGCTATAGGAATGAAACGTCTCTGGGAAGCTGCCAGCCAATAAACCCTGGCTCATATATTACACAGACCTTCTAAAATTATTCTTCATGATGTAAAAAACCCAAATTAACAGGTGAGAACCAAGCTGGTTAATTTGTTTTTTTTCTTATTAATTCTACAAACTCCAGATTTTGCACACATGAACTGGAGCCAGGACTCAGCATTAGACTTGAGCGTGTCCAGATCACACTTGTGTTGATACCTGTCAATAGGGACTGGGAGCAGAACTGGCTCAGAACAGAACCTGGGTGTACAGCTGGTACCTATATAAAGTGGTTCCAGGTGAGCCTGGACGACAGGATTTCTTTGCTATCAGTCTGGATTTTCAAGCAAATTCCCCCTCTCTCTGCTCGCAGCCCTCGGCTCTCAGACGCCTTCTGGGGATCAGGTTTTACCAGCAGGAACGTTTATGGAGAGTGAATTTCAAAGCCACATGGATTCATGGAAAACTAATTTCGAAGCACGTGCCGGAGCACTCGCAAGCATCCGAGTGTTGGTCTGGTCAGGGACTTGTCTGGTCAGTCCCACCGACTGCTCCCCAGAAGGCTTCTTGGAGCTTCAGACAGCTTCAAAATGCACCATACAGTCAGGTCACCCTGAACACTGGCTACACCTGGGGATCAGTAACCATCAGGGGAGTGAAAAGAGGATAAATTAACTCAATAAGTCAACTCCCTGCTTGTTTCCAAGCAGTGCGTGCACTTCATGATTGCAGCTCCTGAGCTTCCACCAAAGTCAGAGTTTGCAGAGAAATGCAGGGACAGGGATGATGCTACTTCCAAACACACAAGAGCTGTCGAGTGACACACCTGAGCATTGCCCATGTTCCAGGCTTTGAACCTTGTAAAAACTGCAATGGGAAAACCAGTTTTCTGCTCAATGTGGGAGAAAGAAAAAAAAAAGATTAAAAAAAAAAAAAAAAAAAGAATTGCTGTTAGAGCCCTGGGCCTGGCAAATGGAAAAGGAGAAAATTCAACCTGGGAACGCTTCTGGGAAACTGAGTCTATCACTTTGATAAACACAAATTCATGCAAAAAACAAGCACCAGCAGCTTTCCCTGAGCAGGAAGATGTATAAATCCCCAACAAGCAAAGAGGCTGCCCAAGCACAGGGAGGGAGCAAACATCCCCAGCCACCTCCGAGGGGCTGTGTGGCTCCAGCCACACTTTGAGGTTGCAATTTCAGAAAAGAAGATCATAGAATCACAGACCGGTTTGGGTTGGAAAGGACCTTAAAGCCCACCCAGTGCCACCCCCTGCCATGGGCAGGGACACCTCCCACTAGCCCAGGTTGCCCAAAGCCTCATCCAGCCTGGCCTTGAACCCCTCCAGGGATGGGGCATCCACAGCTTCCCTGGGCACCCTGGGCCACTGCCTCACCCCCCGCACAGGAAAACATTTCTTCCATTATCTCATCTCCATCTCCCCTCTTTCAGCTTCAAACCGTTCCCCCTCGTCCTGTCCCTGCACCCCCTGATTCAGAGCCCCCCCAGCTCTCCTGTGGCTCCCTGTCAGCACTGGAAGGTCTCCCCGGAGCCTTCTCTTCTCCAGGCTGCACACCCCCAACTCTCTCAGCCTGTCCTCGCAAAGGAGCTGCTCCAGCCCTCGGGCCATCTCCATCACCTCCTCTGGCCCCACTCCAACAGGTCCAGGTTTTTTTTTATGTTGGAGACCCCAGAGCTGGATGCAATACTCCAGGTGGGTTCTCACGAGAGCAGAGTAGAGGGGGAGAATCACCTCCTTGGACCTGCTGGGGATGCAGCCCAGGACACAGCTGGCTCTAAGGATGAAGAGCATCCTCTGAATCCTGCCACGTTACAAGTACCTGGGCTCAGCCCCACGGCCAGCTGCTGCTCAGACCACGCTTTAGGCCAGGGCTGGTGGCCACCAGGAGAGTCCACAATGTCCTGTTACCCCGTCCCAGAGGCTCAGCACTGACCTGCCAAACCAAAGCAGCCCCGTGAAACACTATTTCTCACCCGTGCACCCCAAGCAGCGCTGGGCTGGCTCTTTCGGTGAATTACTGGCACCAAACGACCTTGTGTTTAAGGGCAGCTTCCATGCATATGTATCCGTCCATTATTTATGCATAACATTTCAATGAGTACAAAAATTGGCTCATTTGAGCACAGTAAACAAACACTGAGCAATACGAATTCCTAATAAATCTGCTATTCAGCTCCATTTACACCACTGAAACGATGCAGCTAACCAAATACACCGTCCATCACTGCTGGAGCCCGCGGCCGCACACTGGGCTTTGCAGAGATGCTCTCCAAAGCCAATTCATACAATAATTCTGGTACACGTTGCAAATCAATGTAGTTTGTGAATTATTTTTGCACTTCTAGGTGTTTGATCATAGAGCAAAGAATTGAGCAAACAAGGCTAGAGGCTCTTCTGCTTGGAGGTGATGAAGCATCATGTCATGGGACTGATGGGACCCATCGCCTGAGCTGGGATATCCATGCAGCCAAGCAGTCTGAGGACTCTGCAAGCTTTGCAAAGCAATAAAAATGTTGTTTTTCAGGTACCTAAAAAACATTTTCAGATATTCTGGACCCATAACTAGAAATTCTATGTTTGTAGAATCACAGAATCATATTCAAAGTACAAATCCTCTCTAATATAAAATAACTTGGATCAAATATGTTTCAGGTTACAGTTGGGTTTGGGGTTTGTTTTGCTTTTAATAACCTTCCTGCCAATAACATCTAGTGCTCCATGGGAAATGTTTGTGGCATTAATTGCAATTATTTAAAAAAAAAAAAAGTAATCCAGCAGTCCAAACGAAAGTCTGCCTGGAAAGGCTTTAAAGGAGAAAATAAATAAAATGGTTCACAGGCTGCACCAGTTCCTTTTTGTGCTTGTGTGTGGAAAACATTAAACACATCCACCAAGCAGGGGAGGGTCCCTGCAGCACCCACCAGGTGTGTGAGGGGTGAGCAGAGCACCCTGTGGGTGCACGTTCCTGGGCCTTTTTGCAGCAGACAGGATAAAGTCAGGGCACGTTGCTCGTGGGGTGGCTCTTACTTCACCTGCCTCTCCAGCAACGCTTTCACAGCGATGTAATTACACAGATGGCAAATGCACCGAATGAGAAAAATCAAAGGACGGAGTATTGGCGGTGACAGACCATCGGATGCTTGGAATTGCTCTTAGCAAGAAGGGCAAAGCCTTCATCAAAAATACAGTCGAGTCACAAATGAATTTCTGTTGTCTGAAATGAATTTATCAATAAATAATAGAAGGAATCATCACGTGTAAAGTATCAGGTTGCATCGCTGAGCAGCATCCCTAACGCTGTGCTCCAGCAGCACCTCACCTTTGCAGATTTAAAGGCTGGGGCTGAAGTATGGCACAAGGAGGAGAAGAGCCATTGATACAGCTTTGCACTTAGAACTGATTTCAGCGCTTGCTCAGAAACTCCCTCCTTGCAGACACCGGCCAGACTGCACAAACCCTCTGGTGAAGCAGCCGGAGCAGGATGGCGAATGGCCACATCGCTTCCATCCCCGGATTTCGGCTGCATGAAAAGCAGGTTGGGATTTGGTCCCAAAAGGTGCCGTAAGGGGAGATCTGCACCTCTCCTGATTGGATTATTTTCAGCCAGCTTCCCTCAGATTTCCCCTAAAGCATCGGAGGGGAAGGGGGCTTTGCAACCCGGCGGCTCCGCAGCCCAGGGGTGGGGTCGGCTCTTTCTGGGAGGACGGAGGGGATCGCTGGGGGGACACGGCAGCTTGGGGGAGGTCACACAGTGTTGGCATTTTCAGTTTGGTTGGGGTTTTTTTTGTTGGTTTTTAAATTGGTGCTGTCAAACAGTTGCACATTTTTTAACCCAAAGAAGGAGCAGAAATTACACAGCAGATGCACACGGGATGCACCCTCCAAGGAAGTGAAAAATCTCATTTGCACAAGCAATAAGCACGAGAGATGTTGGTACATCAATTATCTGTACCTGACCCAAACCCCCTGAGACCTTGGTGACTATAAACACTCGACCAGCATGGGGGGAAACTGAGGCACGCAAAAGCAAAGCAATTCTCTCCGCGGTCCTCAAGCCCCAAACCAAGGCAAAGCCCAGCCCCGCAGCCAAGCTCTAATTGTTTAGAGGCTTAATAAGTTGTAACTTAAAACTAGTTTATGGCTGTACATAGAAAAAGGAAGAAAAAAAAAAAGTCCTGTCGTAAAGTATTTATTACACTTCCTTTGGAAACGATGACAGTCCTCCAGTGAATGTTTTTATTGTTATTCATCATCTTTCGAGAGGGTTAGACAGCTCTGAAATACAGCTTTAATATGAGAGCCAAATGAGAAAGTGCAGATTTCAGGGAAACCTCGGCTGATCAGGTTTCACTCAGTGCCTGCAGCACTTACAACATGTGGTTCTGATCTGCAGCTCCGCTTTGTTGTGCCCAAACTGAAACTGCATTAAATTCGCTGCGCAGGGATTGCAAAAGGAGGGGATACGCGCACAAAACCCGGCTCGTTTTACCCGTGTGACTCCCGCGTAATCCCGCACCTGGAGACGGAAACGGGGTTTATCCCGCCACGGGCTGCCACATCGCTTTAAAATAAGATAAGTACAACTGGTTTCTTATTTTACCGAGTTTGTGGTTTGAGCAAACAAAAATAAGGATGTGATGGGAAGCAGTAAAAACCCTGCCAGGCCCCTGCAGGGCGGTGCTGCAGGTAAAGCCTTTCAGCAGATAAGCTGTTTGGAAAAATATGCCGAATTTTCCTCAACTAAAAAAAAACCTCGTGCATGCATAGCCCATGTCACCCTGCCCCCAAGCAGCACCTTGAAGCCCCAAGCCCAGGAGAAAGGGCTCACCTCCCACAAATCCCCTCTGTCCCTTCCCACCAGCTCTTGGGGCTGGAGTGGAGATGAACCCACGACAACTCAAGGAACATCCTTCGGCTTAAAGATGCCGTGACACACTATAGCTATTTATTAATTTTATGTATTAATGCAAAAGTGCCTGCCTGAGAAACCAGTTGCTTTGCCAAGCCCTGGAAACAAGTTTGCCCTGGCTGAAAACATGTAGAAAAACAGTTATGCAGCTCCAGTGAGATGCATCCACTGAATCCCATTGTGTTTTATCAGCCCCTTCCTCTCAGGCATCCCCATCAAAGGCTGGAGTGAGGATGCACTGTGCGCCCTCCTGCAGACCCAGCCTCTGCTGCCCATTCCAGCAGGGCGGGGATGACAGGAGATGGTGAATTCCTCCCCACCTTGTTTAATTCACAGACACAACGAATTCCTGAGCTTTATGGCTGCTATAAATACTCAGCAATGTAAACCTGTTATCCTTCCCTGTAACAACCTCCAATTAATCCTATCAAAACAGCTGCCAGACCTGACCAGCTTTCTTCTTATGGTCTGGATCTATAAATACGGACCCATATCTCCACCCACAGTTTGAACAGAAGATTCCTTGAATGAGGAGAAGAGAGAAAAGAAAAAAAAAAAAAAAAGAAAAAACCTGTATAACCTGCAGAGGTTTGCTTGCTGGAGCATGGGGCAGTGGTAGGGCAGTGGTAGGGCAGTGGTAGGGCAGCATCCCAAACACATCACCCTGGGTACCACCACATCCCAACCACATCATCCTGGGTACCGCTGCATCCCAACCACATCACCCTGGGTATCACTGCATCCCAAACCGCAACGTCCTGGGTACCACTGCATCCCAACCGCATCACCCAAGTTACCACCACATCCCAAACCGCATCACCCTGGGTACCACCGCATCCCAGCTACATCACCCTGAGTACCACCGCATCCCAACCGCATCACCCTGAGTACCACCGTATCCCAGCGCACGCCCTGCCAGCAACCCCTGGCCTGCGCTGCCCTCCCAAAAGCCATAAACTCCTTTGTCTGGTTTAACAAAGGACCGTCCCTGTGGATGCTGTGGGAGGAAGGAGGATTCCCCGAGCGCTGGGCAGCAGATGCCGGGGAACCGTGTAACTCGTTGTCTGTTTTCACTTTGTTTAACAGCTGCCCTTTGGATCGTGCTACTTCGCAGGCTGCGGACGACGAGGCCGCCACAGGAAACACAGCCAAACGTTTACCTACCCTGCTTTGATTTAGAACAGCTTGAGGAGGGCTGAATGTCCGTACGTCAACATTTAGCTAATCCAACCTTTCCTTCTACCAGAGAGAGAAAGCACGGAAGAGTTAATGAAAATAACTCCTCTGCCCTGAAGAAATCATAGTTTAATGGGGAGTCATGCAAACTCCAGTCACCCTCATGTAACATTTGCACAGAACTATTTTAACACTTGATTTTAACTTAAACAAACATGCTCAGTGCTCCAGACAGGGGGGTGAGAGCTCCCTGCTGCTGGGCCACCAAAAACCAAGGCAGGAGCCATCTACCTCCTGCAGCAGATGGGGGGGCAGACACCATCTCAAACCCAGTAACGTTACTGTGGCCCTGCTCCATGACAACTCAAACTATATATATTTTTTTTTTTTTTTAGCAAGAAATTAAAATAAAAAGGCTGCCTGGCGATAGCCCAGAGTCCTGCTGCACTGCTGAAAGGATGCAGCACATTCAGAGCCACCCTGGAGCCATCTGCAAGACGAGACATTCCCCAGTGGCTTCGCTGTCCAGGATGGTCCCAGTCCCGGTGACCTGCTGAGAAACGCTGCCCTACCGCCCTGGCCGGCAATTTGTACGGGGCCTTTTTGGGGAAAGGCAGGGAGGAGGGACCCATTGAGCCCCAGGCTGGGATGCTGGGAGGGCAGGTCTCGCCTCCCATCTGGGCTGGAAACTCAGAGCGGAGCCAGTCGGTCTGACGAGCATTGGCTCTTCCTTGCTTATAAATGCTGAGAGCATCAGATAATCCGGGGAGGTCAGGGTCAGCCGCTGCGGCTGCTTTATCCCCGGCTCTGCATGTGTTCGGGTGCTGGGGATGCCACAGCCTTTACCTTTTTACACTCAACATTATTTACAAATACCTCCTTTATTAGCTCTTCTCACAACAGACCCAACGAAGCCCAAAGGGAAAACACTACAGATCAGCAAGCACCAACCCCGGAGATTTCCGTGTTTTTTCCTGACTCCGCACAACAGCAGAAATCCTGCCTCCCGTCTCCCAGCCTCGCCACTCCCTGCAACAATAACTTGCTCATAAAACTTAAAGTCGGGGCCCTTGGCTCATCTCGTCTTCCCTGCTCCACGTTGCAGAATTACATTGCTTTATAACATCCTGCTACAGCATGCAGAAGACGACTGAGCTCTGCTGAGCCTAATAACTGATTTAAGCGCCTTTTCCAGACAACACAGATATTTTTGCTGCTGTAGCTCTGCTGGCAATTCCTCCACCAGCCATGAGGCTGCAGAGGGACTTTTCCTGGGTGCAGATTAAATGGGGAAGCTCTTTGCCCCAGATGCTGTGGATTTCACACATCCTTGCTCCACGCAAGGAAGAGTATTAGGGTTTTTTGTTCTTGTTTTTTAAAACTCTTGGTTTTTTTTAAAATGCTGCCGTGGACAATTTCTTCAATACCTGAGATGGACTTTTTGGGGAGCACCCTGGCCTGTCTGCATGGCTGGTGACACGCTTGTCCCACACCATGCCCAGTGTACAGAAGCTGAAGCTTTAACCTTCGCGTTGGGCTATTTGGGACAGCCTGTTGCCTTTACAAAGTTAAAAACAAAAAACAGACCCTGGGCTGTCCCCAGTGGAATGGAAGCAAATGTCCAAACATTGAAGCTTTTTCACCCAAACCCCAAAATTCTCACTCTGCAGCCAGTTGTGCCCCAGCATCCCTCCCATCCAACCAGCGCCCATGCCAAGTGCTGCTTGCCCAAGGGAGGGAGCCCCAGACAGCCCCCCAGCTTCCATTTCACCTCCTTCCAGCCTTTAGAAAGGGGCTTTAGACCCATTTCCTTGACAGTTTTTCATTCTGAGTTCATCTTTCCTCCAGCACACACCAAAGCAGCGTCAGTATGGGGTTTGCCGATGCAACCGGTTGCGTCATCCCACCCCAGGGACCGGCCATCCCCAGCTGCGATGCTCCTGCTCCTCCCTCCTTCTCGGGCAGAGAAACCAGGACCATACCAAATGGTTTTTCCAGCTGGGGTTGTGCAAGTTATTGGGCACCATGTTTGGAAATAGTCAAGATCCCCCCCAGAATCACACGGTTTCTATACTATTGAAAAGGGAATAAGGGTATCAGGGAACGGCAGGTTGGCCTCTGGGTTCAGAGTCAGCCCAGCGCCCACAGATCACATTTTAAAGCTTTTCCACTAAAACAGATAGAATGACAAGTTTTTTCCACTTTCTAACTGGGAGCTGAGTTCTCATGGGATCTTTTCCAAGAGTCACTTGGTGAAAAACATCCCTCCTGTGATCTGCAAACCTCCCAAAAGTGCAGGTGATGGGCCCACAAGCTGGGGTGCTGCGGCTTGTCCCCTCCCCAGCACCCAGCTTGTTAATTCATAGAATCCCAGAATGGTTTGGGTTGGAAGGGACCTTAAATATCATCTAGTCCCACCCCCCTGCCATGGGCAGGGACACCTCCCACCAGCCCAGGGTGCCCAAAGCCTCATCCAGCCTGGCCTTGAACCCCTCCAGGGATGGGGCATCCACAGCTTCTCTGGGCAACCTGGGCCACTGCCTCACCACCCACACAGGGAAAAACTTCCTCCTAATATCTCATCTAAGTCAGTCCTCCTCCAGTTTAAGTCCATTACCCCTTGTCCTGTCACTGCATGCCCTTCATCTGCCACTGTTCCTCCAGGATTTCCCCAGGGGAGGTGGATCCGAGCTGAGCTCCCGTGAGCCCCGACCACCCTCTCCTGCGTGGCTCAGGCACCATCACGAGCATCGCTTCCCTCCCACCAGCCCTGATACTGGGCAGATCAGACCCGATTTTAAAATATTGATGGTATGCAAAAGCAAAAGGCACATTTGCAAGGGGGAAAGTCAGGACTGCTGAAATAAAGAGCAATAGAAAGAGCGATAAAAAGAAGAGGGGAAAAAAAAAAAAAGAGAAAGACCACTAAAAGGAGACAGAGAAATTTAGAGAAAATTTAGCCTGTCTGGGGAAACAGGCAGACCCTGTAGCGTTGAAGCACAGCAGGACCTGGTCCTGCATGAACAGAAAATGTCCTTGTCATGCCAAATTCCCCATCCAGGGAACCTGGCCTCGAGAAAAAGCCTTCCACCTCCAGGCAGTCCTCACTGCTCATCAGCTGCCTGCCTGATGCTCTTCTTTTCATGCAGTTAAACGTCTTTGTTTGCACTGTTTCCCCGAGATCAGTAAGCGCAGAGCTGCGCAGGATCCTGGCCGGCTCCGCAGCTGGCGGGAGGGCGACTGGCTTTTGTTTCCAGGGTCTCACGTGCACCAGCTGCCTGCGCACATATTTACTTCTTTAAAAAGCATTTTTTTTTCCCCTGTAACTTGGCACAAAACCCGATTGCCACAATATTTTTCCTTCTTTAAATAAACAGAGCATAATGGGTGATAGTTACACGCTGTGGCTGGAGACCTAAAATGCCCAAATGCAGACTTGGGGGGATTTGTCTGTCACATCAGCTGTGCAACAGCTTGAAACCTCACATGCACCAGCCCATGGGTTGTACCCCAGGAGAGGTGTATTTTTTTTAAGATTCTTCCCTGCTCATCATAACTGCAAAGAGCAGGGATGGGGTTTCACACCTTGTTTTACTATAGTATAAAAACTGCAGCCATGGGGGACAAGTTGCATCTGTACAAAGCAACCAAGCTATGGTTCCTTCAGGAATCATCCCTTAAAAAAAAAAAAAAGAAAATCTCCTTTTTATTGAGGACTATGCCCCTGCCCATCACTTCACCTGCAGTGGACAAAGACAGGGCTCCTCCCTGGGCAGCACCTGCAAGGCGGCAGCATCGCTTTTGGGCTGGGATGCAGGACACAGAGGCTGCATCCTTTGCTCTGGCTGCTGGCTGGAAGCAGACAGCAGAGGATTTTGCATTTCCATTCAAGCCAAGCGTGAAGGAGAGAGTGTACTTGACTAACAAGAGATCAGATAGTATTTATCTTACACGGGTGACTTCGTTGCAGAAATGGTACCCAAGAAAGGTTTAAAATCTATTCTTCCATAAGCCACTTTTTTCAAAACAGCGTTTGGGAAAAGTACAAAGCTCAGAAAATTAAAAAGGAGAAAAATTTACAGATTGGCGTGTTCTCAAACTGTTGCCATTTCACAAATTTAAGACTTTTAAAATATTAAAATAGGAAATAGAGAAGTTTACTTTCTTGCATCACTTTAATAAACATTATATCTCAATTAGAGATCCTTGAGCATGAGTTTGGCTTCTATTTCTCTGCCACCACACACTAAGACATTTATTCAAGCAGTTGCCCCAAGGTAAGGGCATTTTAAGAAATGAGCCCTAGGATCTGCAGGTGCAGAGATGCTCTCACCCCCAGGTCACCCCATAGCTCCCATTAATATTTTTAATGCTTCCTCAGCGCACAACAGGATGGAGCGGGTGGAGGATGCTGATGGATGAAGCTGTGGGCAGGAGGGAAATACCTGCTGCCGATGCTTGGCCAGGGGCCAGCCTGCCGGACCGCGAGCGGAGCGAGGACTAACAATGTCAGGAAGTTGTTGATAACCAACTCGACGCCCGCTAACAACATTTGCTTCCTTTATTTCCCACCTTTCGCTACCCCAGCCCCGGCGCCTCTGCTGTGCAGTGCTCATTTCATTACAATAACAGCACCACGGCAAAAAAAACCTCGGCATCTGCCGGGCTCTCGCTGCTAGAAAACAGCCCGCGAGAGCAGGAGGCAAGAGCTGGTGCACTAATGCAAGAAAAGATTTCCATTGTAAACAATAGGTTCTTTAAAAATGGAATACATTCTAAAAAAAAAAATAAATTATAAAAGGTGCTTATAGACTTGATTTTATTGTTGCAGTGAAGGGATACCCCTCCATAAGCTCTCCAAAGTGTAGATGTTATCAGTGCTGCCATGGTGTGTCTGTTATTTCAGTGGTGGGTAGATTAAAGCTTCCCTAAGTGATCCTGTTAGAGTCCCTATAACACTGGTGACCTTACCGCAGCGCTGGGAATGCCACAGGGACACCAGTTGCCGCAGGGTCAGTGACTTGCAGAGGCACTCACAAACATTTTAAACCTTTTCCATGATTCAAACCACAGGACTAGGTGGGTCTGACCCATGATAAATCCTATTTATCAGCCCAGGGGACCTGGAGGAGGCACAGACAACCTTGCAACAGGTTGAATAGTCACTGAGAGCAGAAATTTGCCGAAGACGGTGGACCCAGTAAGAGAACCCAAAGAAATATTATGTTAAGTATAATTTTATTTTCTTTTGATCTGGCTCCCACTTATGTGGCACAGGATATACAGTTATCCTATCAGGCCAGTGCACAAAGCAACTCAAAACCTGCTTTTAACGCTAAAAAAACCCAACAATTCAATTTTAAAATCAGTTGGAGCAAGTGGAGAGCACGGATTCATCCCACCCAAGGATTATGACAACTGCCAGTTCATCAGATCCTAGCATCAGCTCAGAGTCAAGACAAACAGCCTGTTAGTTAGCTTTTAAAGGAAAAAAAGCTAAAATTTTAAAAAATCCTGTTGATTTCACTAGATTCCAGATATTTATAAAACTCACACTGGGTGAGGGCGGAAGCAGGAACGCGTGAACATCAGCAGACAAGACTCTTCAACAGCTCCAGGGTGCATTTACTCACCCCTTATTTTATGGTGCCTTCCACAGTTGGAACAAACCTGATAGATCTCTGCCAGGGACTGCAGGATGCCAGAGTTTCCTCAAGGAAACCCTCCTATATCATCCTCAATCACCCAGCACAATTCAGCAGCTCCACCTACCAAGGTTGAAGGTATCACTGAGATTTAAATGAAGACATCCTTGGCTGGACTCTTCTCTGGTTTAATCAGAAGATTCCAGCCTCCATCCACAGGGAGGTATAAAACTCTGGTTTTGTAGTGATGCAGACTGCAGCTGCCATCACCGTTGAAAAGGTCTGAATGAGCAAATGGGTGAAATAAAACTCAAAATGGTGTTCTGCTCTCTCATCTGCCGCATCGTTGCCCCTGGACCACTGTGGAGGACCCACAGCTTCAAAAACCATGTTGGAAGGAACACAATTCCTATGGGCTTTATGCATCCCAAGACTTCTGAGGTCTTTCTGACAGCTAGAAGACTTGGAACTGGCTTTTGCATATTTTGGATGACCTATTTATCCCAGAATTGGCAAGGCTGGGGAGCCGGTTTCCTCACCAGGCAGGTCTGGGTCATGGGGAGTTGGGAGGAAGGAAGGAAGGAGGTGGAAACTTTGCGTAAATAACAACCCTTGCCCCTTCCAGCTCCCCGCCTCATTGATCGTGCCCGTTCCTTGGCAGGGAGGAGGTGGGACAAGGGGGTTTTGGTTTTGTTTTGAAAAAAGTAAATCCCTTTTTCAACGGACTTACATAGCCAGAGCCTCAGATCTCTGGCCAGAGGCATGTTCTCACTGTCAGTAACAGACTTTAAAAATAAATACACCCCATGTCTGCCAGTAATGGGTCTTCTCTAATTAACCAAGCATCCTGGATTGCCTTTGCTGAACGATTTTGGGTCTCTGGTGCTGGGCAGTGGCTGTGTTTAGTGGCCGCTCTCCATTACATAAGGTCTGGATAAACTCCACTGGGTCCCTCCCAAATTCATCTCCTCTGAGAGCACTGCCCCCGTTCCCACAGGAGAGGGGAGGTGGGGCAAGGAGCAAATAATGGGGTGGTAATGAGGCAAAAAGGACATGCCGCTGAGGTCTGCACTCAATCATGGCCAGCACCACACGTCCCAGTAGGTATATGGCACAGTATGCCGAGCACACACAGCATCTCGAGGTGTTTTCTGTACACACAGATGCTGTAGGGTATCACAGGTACTGTATTATTCTTCTAGTGGACCCTAAAGATTAATTTATTAAGAGCAATTTGGCTTCCAAGAATTCTCCACCCCAGGCATTCACCAGCCCAGACGGATTTGCGAAGGAGCAGGAGTGCGCTGGGGAATGGGGGCCACGCCGGATCCCACCCAACCCACACACCTCGCCCCCCAGCTCCAGGAGCAGTCCTGACCCCAGGAAACACCCCCAAAAGAGAGCAGGCAGGCTGCGTGATCTCCCCATGAGCAGGTTTGGGACTACATCACACCAGGCCACCGGCCACATCCCTGCCCTGCATCCCCCATCCCTCGTCCTTCCCTGGAACAGCCGGAGAGGACTTGCCCCAGCCCATCAGCTTCTGATGCTGCTCTGCAGCATCCCACTGCCCAGCTCTCATTGAGTTTTGACACGATCAGTGAAACTCTGGGAAGCAGAGGTGAAAGCTCCCACACTAACTCTTTACTTGGACTCTTTTCTTCAGCTTTGCTCCGAGTCTTTCTCCATCTGGGGAGATCTGGCATCCTGGAGGCAGTGCTCCTTCCAAGAGAAGCATCCCTCAAAGGAACAGGAGCACCTGAATGGGTCCAGCCTCTGCTTTATGCCTGGGTCAAGCACATCAGTGTGATACAGAATCTGGTCTTTACCCTCTCTATTCCCAGCCCCACTCCTGCTCCAGCAGCCAGAGCCCCACTGCACCCAGACAAGCCCCCAAGAATAGTGATGAACTTTCAAATAGCTTTTTTTTTTTAAATTAGTTTTAGCAGCCTTTTTCTTCTTTAAGATAAGCAATTCACATTAAGAAAAGAAAAATCAGGGTAGTGCTACTGGTGAGCTGTGACAGAGGTGAGGCTGGTCCTGTATCACAGGTCCGTGCTGGTTTGCTGCTGTGCACCGAGCCGTCACAGCATCCTTGTCTTGACGTGGGATGCAAACACATCCACTGAACTCACACTACTAAGTTGTCCATGCTTAAACTGCTTGAAAAATAAGACACCAACATGGTGCATGCCTCTCTTTCATTGTCATTGCTTTTGTTTTTACCTCCACTCCGGCTCTTTCCCAGGTCTTTGCTCTCTCCAGGCCACCCTATGAGCTTCAGCTCCAGAACACCTCTTGGTTTGTGGTTTTGCACTCTTTAGACACCAAAACCAGCTTAAAGGGTTAAAGGAATGGATAGAGGACAGCCCCCCCTGCAGCCACAGGATGCTTCGACAAGGGCTGCTCCATCCCCAGTGGCACCTGGTCCTTGCTCAGCCCCCACTCCTATTTTTATATTCTTATTTAACACATTGTCTTCTTTTTCTCACTGGTTACACTTGGGGCCTTCGAGAACAGAATTTTGGAAAAAAAACCCAACCAACCCTATTTTCCTAGGTGATGAGAAGTTTAGCTTCCTCAGCTGATGAGTTTTCTCCTGCAGATGGAGCACGGGAGGGGGACGGACACCCCCAGCACAGTATCTAGAGCACACGCGAGAAGCCAGCAAGAGCAGAGACGACCAAGCTCCCGTCGCTCCAGCACCCAGAAGAGAGTGAAATTATAATCCCAGAGATAGAGAGGCTTTATTCCAGCCGTCAGTCAATCTGCCTCCACTCCTCGCCTGCCCCCCAGAGAACACTGTGAAAGGCAGCAGACTTGTAGGTGATGATGTTTTATTACATCTCAAAAAGAAAGAGGGGGAAAAAAAAACCCCCAACGCACAGAGGAATGCAGTTTCATTCGCAGTTTCCTGAAACTTGAGCAGAAAGTTTATAAAAACTTTGGGTCATGTTTGGAGTTAGGAAGCAGAATAAGAAATCACTCCTTTTCCTCTTTCTGTTTGCTGAGCAGCACCACCAAGCCCACAACCTTCCCACCAGTATTTTTTTTTTTTTTCCAAGCAGCATCACAGCTCCAAGCCTTCCTCTGTTGGCTTGGACTTAAATCAGAAAGCGAGGGTCTGAACAAGATCGTTCTTGTAGTTCACACAACCTCCTATGAAAAACAAAGGATTAAGAAAGCAATTCGATCCTCCACTTCCTAAGTCTGAATTGTCTGGAAACTGCTGTTACTTCAGGTCAAAAGAAAAGCAGAAAAAAACCCAACAAACCCCAACCTCTGAACAGCAAAACAACAACAAAAAGATGTTTTCCCTAAAAAGTAGACGTTGGAAACTAGGAGAGGAGCCAGCCTGAGCCCATCCTGCAGAGTTGTCCTCACTTGTGACCCTCAAAGGGCTTCTTGCAAAACTGCTTTGGGCAAAAACATGCTCAGGAGAGCCTGTCCTGGGAACCCCTCACCCACGCTGGTCTGCAGCCAGGACTGGCTACACCAGGGAGAAGAGCAAGGGGGAAGGATGCTGCTGATGAGAGGTGGGCACCTGCACACTCAGCATGGCCAGCCATGGGACAGAGGGGCCAGGTGCAGGGCCTGGGAGGCTCCCCCAAAGCAGGGGTTAGCAAAGGCAGCCCGTTGGGAACGGCCAAGAGGAAGCCAGGTCCTCAGTGCCCTGTCCACTGTGGGAGTATCTGAACTCACACTGGGCATCACCAAGCTCCAGCTATCCCACTCAGTTTTTTACTCCCAAATAACTCCCCCATGTGTTTCGCAGCCTTAATTTTCCAGCTGTCTCAGGGCAGATGCAGAACAGCCCTCTGCACCCAACAGCCCATCAGCACAGGACCACAGAATGGTTTGGGTTGGAAGGGACCTTAAAGCCCATCCAGTTCCACCCCCTGCCATGGGCAGGGACACCTCCCACCAGCCCAGGTTGCTCAAAGCCTCATCCAGCCTGGCCTTGAATGCTTTTTTTTTCTTTTTAAAGCAAAGGCACTGGAGGTGGCCATGGGAACCAGGCCAGAGAGGCTCTGTCCCACTGCCGGGGCAGGTGCACGATGGACCACTTTCAAGCCAGCAGCACTTCATTCTGGAGACCAACCTGGCCAAGGAGGAGACAGAGCTACTCAGGAAAATTAATTTACTATTTCTTCTTACTGGTTAAGTCCTAAAGGCCAGATCACCAGCAGCTGGGAACCCTCGGAGCTGCACCAACTCAAGCCCAACAGTCAATCGTCTCGATAGCAAATCAAGCTCAAAGAATTCAAAGCTCCAACACTGGGAGACATTAGCTTTTAAATCCTTGGCTTTCTGTACCAGCAAGCTGCTACCAACATCAGGACAAGCTGCTGTGTCCCTGGGCACACGCAGTTCACCAGCGCTCATGGTGGATTGGGTCCAGTCCGGACCCAATGCCAACACGGTCCAAGAAGTTAGGGGGTAGGTGGATTTGGGGTCTCAAGTCCCACAGCAGTCCTGAAACCCTGTCCCCGTGGAATCTCAGCCAGCCTGTTCCAGCAGGTTGATGGAGGGTCCAGGTGCCTTTGGATTTTGTCCTATTTTGCCACATATTCATGACCACTTTACACAGAGAGCTAACAGACTTTAAGGACTTGCGTGATCACTTGGTCCACAGCCCATCCTTGTGGTTTAAAAAAAAAAATCCGAAAATAATCAAGAAGCACCCTGGGAAGCCTGCACGTGGAGAACTCTGTGCTACTCCTGTCCAATCCAAGGAATTTAGTGATCCTTGTAAGAAAAAGGTATTTTCACCTCCTTTCCCTGCAGAGAGGCTCATCAGCCTGGCTGCAGAGCCCGCTCCTTGGCATGAGTCCCACCAGCCTGAGCTCATCATTGCTTTCCAGCTTCTTCAGGGCACACCCGATTTCTTCCCACTTTACCACCCTGCCAGAAGAGGAGCCCAGCATCGCGCTCAGGTTTCTGAAGGCATCAGCGTTTCTCTTCCAAATAAGCCAGGCCAAGCTCAGCTGGAGAGCTCTTGAACACTGGCAAAGCCAAGATGCGAAGGCAGAGCTAAGCTAAGCCAAGCCAGGTAGTTACAAGACAACCTCCTTCAAAGTGAGCTTAGATCAAGTTTAACGACACCTCCAGCACTCGCTGGGCCAAGCCATGCCCATATGAATAGCCACAGCAGCTACATCAGAAGAGTCAGGACACACCAAGACATTCATGTGCCATTCACTTAACAAGAGAATTCAACAACATCCAGGTTTTTTTGCACTAGGGGACCTGAAACGCCATGAAAGCAGCTTGGAGCTACTCACGGACAACCCCTCTTACATAGGGGATGAAAGTCTCCAGCTCGTTTCAAGTATGACCAGTCAAAAGCAGACATTCATGCAAGAAAAAGCAGCATTTATTTCTCCCAAAGTAGATTTTTTTTTACCACCACCCCAAGTGTCCAACTCACCAATGTAATGAACTGCAGAGAAAGAAAACATTTCCACCTCCTGTCCCCAAGGGATGTATTGCCCATTGGCCCCTGGGTTAACTCTAGAGATTTTCCAAGTGTTTTACCCTGCAAGGTTGGAAAAGAACTCAACCAGGCACGCCACATGCCTTGGATTGCCGCTTTTAGATGGGCCACAGCTGTCTCTAGGAAACTAAGCAAAAAACTGTGTCTTAAGTGAGAAGTGTTTCTGACATTACAATATATTTTGCTTTTAATTCGTTTTTCATCTCAAATTATTAGTTGCCAAAAGTTTTGCTGTCTGAACAGGTCCAACCAGCTTTCACTGCATACCAGCCTTAAATACAAATGGTAATTATGCATTGAGGGCAGAGGAGATCATTAAAATAAATTACTTGGATTCTGAAGCCTGTAAACTGTCCTCCTCTGCAATTAAAGTAATTTCATATTTCAGTTCACTTTGTCACCTTGTCTATCTTTCCCCAAGTTGTAAATTAAACCCAGGAAGGTATATTAAAAGCCTGTGAAGTTCTCTCTAATAAATGGGATGGTAGCATTGGCAGGAGGAGCAGACGCGATGCACGAGTCACACTCTCCAGGCTGCAAACCTCCTGGGTCCCTGCAGCTTGCACAAGTGCAATGGGCCACCGAGCTGCTGGTATCGGCCCCTGGCACAGATGCAGGGCTCTGGGCTCACTTCATTCATAGAATGGTTTGGGTTGGAAGGGACCTTAAAGCCCACCCAGTGCCACCCCCTGCCATGGGCAGGGACACCTCCCACCAATTTCCCCAAAGCCTCCTCCAGCCTGGCCTCGAACCCCTCCAGGGATGGGGCATCCACAGCTTCTCTGGGCACCCTGGGCCACTGCCTCACCCCCCGCACAGGAAAACATTTCTTCCCAATATCTCAATCTCTCCTCTTTCAGCTTCAAACCATTCCCCCTCATCCTATCCCTGCACCCCCTGATCCAGAGCCCCCCCATCTCTCTTGCAGCCCCCTTTCAGCACTGGAAGGTGCTAGAAGGTGCAGAAATGAAGCCTGAGAAAGGGTTTGAGTGGGATAATGAGATCCCTGGAGCCCTACAGCACTGACTAGAGTGATATTTAGCTACTGGCTTTGTGCAAGACCTGGTTTTGGCCGCTAAGGTGACAGAAGGAAAATAAGACGACTCAGGTTCACCAGAGCCCATCCCACCACACTGGTGCTGATGCTCTGAGCAGTCTTCACTCCTCAGAGGGGGAATGGAGGCACCAGTCCTCGTCTGACCGCTCTGTGGAAACCCAGAGTAAACAT
>NW_010097602.1:0-406 GCF_000699245.1 Pterocles gutturalis
CTGCTGCCCACACCTTGACCCAAAAAGTTGGGATTTAACCCCACAATGATGTAAAGGCAGGACGGCTGCGCTCAGGAGCACGACGCGGCCGGGGAAGGCGGGGGGTTTTGCTCTGCTCCGTGTCATAGGGCAGGAAGCTGGGAGGGGATGCAAAGCCTCGCTGCCCTGGCTGGGAAACAGATCCCTTCCCTTGGCAGGGATCCAGGCAGCGCATCGCCGCTGGCTTCTCCCCGCTCAGCTTTAAAGTATTTATGAAAATAAATTCTCTGTGTAACTGGGTCAGGAGGAGAAGCGGGAGCTGACGGAGCCGGGAGCAGGGTCTCTCCCACTGTGCCCTGTTTCCCAGGGCAGCTCCGTGCTCCTGACCCGCGGCAGAGGAAGGAACCTCTGCGTTTTCAGCCATGTA
>NW_010097602.1:420-1084 GCF_000699245.1 Pterocles gutturalis
AGGCGAGAGAAGCAAACAGGGGCAGGAGCCTCCAGCCCTCCCCGGAGGTATCGCACCGAGGGGAAATGAGTATTTAGGAAGTACAGCCCCGTCCTCAGGAGGACGGAAAGGATTTGGGTAACGCATACGATTAACATTGTACCAAAAAGAAATAAAAACATAGAGCAGAGCCACTCCGAAAACAACATCCTGCCTTGTTCAGGTGGGCTAAAACCCGCCACGTTCCTGAAATGTTTTCCTACAACCACCTCTACAGGGGAATCCGGCTGAGAAACAACCTCAGAAATCTCAGAGGAGGAGGAAGAGGAGGAGGAGGAAGGACCTGCGCCTCAGCCTCGGAGCAGATCTCCGCTCCCAACCCAAGAGCGAAACTATTGCTCAAGAGCCCCCGGGGTGAGCGGGAGGGACCTGCTGCCTCTCACCTGACTCCGACAGCTTCAGCTCACAGTCCAGGTAGTCGAACAGCTCCACCGTCAGCTGGAAGCTGCCAAAAAAACCCCAAAACCCATCACTCGGTGGCAGAGACACCCTTGCTCCGGCTGCCCGTGGTCCCTGCAGGTCCCCGGCTCCGAGCGATGAGAATTTGGTGGTTTTTCAGGGACATCCCCGCTCCTCACCACGCGACGGGTGCAGGAGGAATCAGGCACCACCCGACCGGTTTACA
>NW_010097602.1:1107-1879 GCF_000699245.1 Pterocles gutturalis
TTCACCAGCGGGACGCTGCCGGCCGGGTGCACGGGGCCGGTGCCCCCGCTCTGCTCCGGCCAGGACACTCACATGTTGTTCACGTCCGTCCCCGCCGTCTTCTCCAAAACCTCATCCGACACCTCGAGGCTCGGAGGGAACTCGGGATGCTTTGTAAAAGGAAAAAAAAAAAAAAAAAAAAAAAAAAAAAAGAGCTGCTGTTGGTATTTGTGCTGGTGGGACGTGTCCCCTGGGTGCCGCGTCCCCTGGGTGCCGCGGGGGCGGAGGGTCTCACCTTGACGTGGAAGGAGATCTTGGTGAGGAGCAGCCGCGTGTAGATGCTCACCAGCTGCCCGTACCTGTCGTGCAAATGGCCCTGCCACAGACACGAGGGGAAACGTGGCGAATTCACCCCGCGGGGTCAGAGGTGCCGGGTTATTTCCAGCGGTGCTTCGCCCTCCTCGTGCCCGCGATGCTCTCCAGCACCCACCCCAAAACCCCCAGGAAGGCGCAAACCCCAGCTTCTCCCCACTCACCCACAGGTCCCCTGTCTCTCGGATGTTGCTGCGGTACCGCTGGCAGTCCTGGAGGACCTGGGGAGAAAATCGGGAGGGATGCGGCACGGCGGGGCTGGCACGGAGCTGGGTAGGCACCCGCCTGCCCTGAACTGGGGAAGGAGACAGGAGCTGTGGGAGAAGTTCAAACCCTTCAATGGCACCAGAGGCCAGGGCTTTGCATGGGGGGGTTTGGGAGGGGACACTCATGTTGGGGTGGCCATGGGTAGGGACATTTC
>NW_010097603.1:0-3450 GCF_000699245.1 Pterocles gutturalis
TGTCCCTTCAGCACCGCGCCGCTCCCACCGCCCCGCCGCGCTCTCCTGCTCCAGGAGAACGAGGGGTTCTTCTCCGAGCGGACCTACAGCACAGCCCTACAGCCCAGATCGTCTAAAACGTACGAAGTACTTGCAGGAAAAGCGCTTGGTCCCTCTCGGGCTCCAGAGGGCAGCTGGAGGAAAGTCAGGATGTGCAAGGATATCTGCTGAGCAAACTGCATCACCTGGACTCATTGTTCTCTGCAGCTTCCTGATGAGATGAAGAGGAGAGGAAGGTGCTGATCTCTTCTCCCTGGTATCCAGTGATAGAACACGTGGGAATGGTTCAAAGCTGCGCTGGGGGAGGCTTACACTGGACATCAGGAAGCATTTATTTACTGAGAGGGTGGTTGAACACTGGAACAAGCTTTCTAGAGAGGTGGTTGATGCCCCAAGCCTGTCAGTGTTTGAGAGGCATTTGGACAGTGCCCTTAATATTTTGCTTTGACTTTTGGTCAGCCCTGAACTGGTCAGGCAGTTGAACTAGATGACCACTGTAGGTCCCTTCCAACTGAAATGTTCTGTTCTATTCTATTCTATTCTAACCAGTGCTTTGTCAATAAATGGCAGAATTACTCCAGCACTTGCTTTATGCAGGCAGGTGACTGACAATGCAAAAGTGCATCCACAGAACCTTGGAATTTCCAGACATCTATTCAGGAGCAAACTGGCAGACAATCTGTTGTCAGCAAGCCCTTGGCACCAGCACAAAGTTCATGCCAAGACAACTCGCTCTCCAACACATCACAAACAAGCACTGGGCACCTACTTTAAGGTAATATAAGCTCACTCACAAATCTGAGATCAACACTCCACAGCTAGTGACTAGAATGCAAATCTCACTCAGTGAAAAGAGAGCTGTCTGCACAAGCAGCATTCCCCTCACTTCCTTCTCCAGCTTCAGCAAGCCATGTGTTGACATTATCCCAGCTTCTCATCACCATCCCCCTCACATCTGCCAGAGCAATGGCTCCTATGTCCTCTCGCAAACAACTGCCTCAGAAACTACCATGGCTAGCATCAGCCCCGGTTTTTAAGTTAACATGGATCATTACAATTGAACCATGTTCGGGAGCAATTATACAAGCACAAGGCTCTTTTCAGAGCAACAAGCTTCTGAAACTCTAAGTCCAAACATGTTCATATTTCATACATTAACAAAAGCAGGTTTGAAATGTAATAAAGAAAGGAGACTTCAGTGACCCAAAGAGGCTAGCCCAATGCAATGACACCCTCATTTGTGAAATGCCCCAAACTAGGCAGCAAGTATGAAACCCAGCTGATGTTCTTCCCCAGAACTCCCATATACCCCAGTCCCTCAAGCTCCCTTCTGGGCACCCAGCCATGCAAAGAACATGGACCCCCTCCAACAAACCAGGCCATGGGCAATTTGCACAAAGCCCTGTCCTACCCATACCACCACCTGTGCTAATAACAGGTCTTGACGTCTCATGCATTCTCCAAGGAAAACCAAGAAAGCATCATTGGCTGCAGGCAGGCTGACTGTGTGCACAGCCAATGCTTTCCATGGACTAGCGTGGCCTGGAGGAGGCTGTACAGATGTAAGGAGGTGGTCTGGGTAGAGAGAAACTGGCAGTTTAAAATACAAAGGTTTCCTGCAAATACAGCTAGAGAGGGAGGACAACAAAACCCAAGAGTGCTTTGAATAGAAAAAGCTACATGCAAAGTATGTTGTCAGTGGTTCATTTTTACTGACTCAAAGCAGGAAGCCAAAAAGACTTAATCACAGGTCATAATACAGACTGTGGCTGTAAGAACCTTGGGTTTCAGTGGCAGAGCTGATAAAGGATTTTTTTCCTTTACTGACACCTGCCCCAACCACCTATTTCTGCCTGACATCACTGCCCACTGCTCTTCATCAGCTGTGTGAAGTTTTGCAGGACAGAATTGCCCCAGGTAATGGAGGTGATCCGGGCCAAAGGTAACGAAACCCAGGACAAAGAACAAAGAGGAGGAAAGTAGTTGGAGACAAGCAGGAACTAACTTTTCCACAGACACTGAAACATGACATAATGAGTCAGTTCTCCTGTGCAGAGATAAGGTTACAACTTATCTGGCAGTGTACAAACACCACCTTCCTGCACCACCCATTACCACCCTGTCTTGTACCATGGGACACCAACCCAGCCACCAAGTCCGTGGAGCCAGGCAGCTCTACAGAAACAACAAATCCCTGTGCAAGGGAGAGTGTGGGCCATCCCAACAGAGCCACCCCTTCAGGGTCACAATGCCATGCGTGAGCCTTCATGGTGCTAGAAAGCTGTGCTGCTTTTGACTGGTATAGAGTTCATTTTCTTCATAGCAGCTATTAGGGGGCTATGTTTTGGATTTGTGCTGAAAATAGTGTTGATAATGCAGAGAGGTTTTAGTTACTGCTGAGCAGTGCTTAACAGAGTCAAGGCCTTTTCTTCTTCTCACACCACCCCACCAGCAAATAGGCTGGAAGGTACACAAGAAGTTGGGAGGGGACACAGCTGGGACACCTGACCCCAACTAACCAAAGGGATATTCCATACCATATGATGTCATGCTCAGCATGTAAAGCTGGGGGAAGAACAAGGAAGGGTGGGACATTCCGAATTACAGCATTTTGTCTTCCCAAGTAACTGTTATATGTGATGGAGCCCTGCTTTTCTGGAGATGGCTAAACACCTGCCTGCCACTGGGAAGTAGTGAATGAACTACTTGTTTTGCTTTGCTTGCATGTATGGCTTTTGCTTTACTTATTAAACTGTCTTTATCTCAACCCATGAGTTTTCTCGCTTTTACTCTTCTGATTCTCTCCCCTATCCCACCGAGGGGGACTGAGCAAGCAGCTGTGTGGTACTTATTGCCGGCTGTGGTTAAACCATGAAAAAAGCCCAAGCATTGCAGTCCAGCACCAAATCATTTCCTCACTGCAGGGTCCTTGGTGGCAACTCTCAGGAAAGCTGTCCCAGGAGAGCATCACCTCCCCTGTCCACACCATGTCCACCTTGTTACAACAGTCCCTACTTCCAGGTGAAATGCCAGACAGGCTGCACACAGACCCACAAGCCCAGAGCCCAGGATGTGGGGCTGTGCTACCCCATGCCCCCGGCTTCCCATGGCTAAGAGAGCTGCAGGTCCCATCCTGTGCCAGAGAGACACCCCAGCTGAACCCCAGCCCATCACCCTACTCAGAGAAGCGAGTGCCCCAGCACATCCCACCCGACTCAAGCTGCCGAGTTGTGCGTTGGTGCCAGTGGCCCTGACCAGAGACCAGACATGATTTTCTGACCATATTGCAAGAGTCAAGCTGAGATCAGGGGAGCAGTGCTTTCTCCAGCCAGCAAGGGACACCTGATCATCCTGGCAGCACCATGCTGGTGCCCCTTCCAGGCCTGATGGCATCAGCAATGACCCACCACT
>NW_010097603.1:3481-10478 GCF_000699245.1 Pterocles gutturalis
TGCCTGGGGACACAGCCAGCCCTGGCGGCAGCCACCACTGAGGACCAGAGCACTACTCAGTCCCAGCTCTGCCATGGCTGGCCTGGGTGACCATGGTCCCCTCCTCACAGCAATGGTCTCTTCATCCCCAACAGAGGGCTGCTCTCCGCAAAGCACTCAGAAGTGAGAGACCCAGAAAGCTCTGGACTGGGGCAGGAGAAGAGCTGTGGGTACTGGTAGCAACACACATGGAGGACAGAGCATAATGCGCAAGCTGCATTTGATAACAATATAACGGCCGTTCCTTTTGCTACTGACAGCAAGCAGGGCTCACTGGAAATATTTGGACCCACGATCCAAATGTGGAAGTGGAAAATGCCATTGCTGCTGGAAGCACCATGGACTCCTCCATCAACAACACCTGTCCTCCCCACTGCCCAGCTTGCAAGATGCTGGTTGCAGAGAACACTGGGTCCCTCGATCCCACTCGCTTCCAGCTGTGCCATGCCCCTCACAGCCACAGGGCAGGGGAGACCAGCCCTGAGGCAGCACCTCTCAGCAGGGCTCCTGCTGACACCTGAGGCTGCTCACCCAGAGCCAACGTGACACCGTGGCGCGCAGCCACATCCTGCAACAGCCACTGCTTCTCCAAGGTGACGTCAGCCTCCGCAAGAGCTGGCAGGCAGGACATGCTGTGCATGCCGGCCGCGCTGCTCCCAGACACTGCCTGGCTCCAGCAAATGCCATGGCCTGTGTTCCTCTCCAGCTACTGCTTATCTTCAAATTGAATTTCACATTTGCACACTCCAGAATAAGGCATAGGTGTTAGAGAAGCCACCCTCCCCCTCCACATCTGTCTTCCCCCTGCTGCCGAGTGCCAGCACTGAGAATAATAGCTGGTGGCTGTGGAGGAGTTCCTGGGCAAAGGTGCCAACCATGCACAGCCAGCATCAGCTCACAGTGGAGTTGCCACGGTGCTCGTGGTGCCCTCCATGCTCAGAGCAATGCCAGGGTGAGGGGAGCCCCAGGGTCCCAGGCACAACAGTCACCCATACATGCTGCTGACACAGCACAGCATCCAAAAACACCCATTTGCAGCTAATTAAGATAAAAGCCCATCCCAGAGTTGCTGGTTTCCCCAGAAACCCTAAAGGCTTTCCCAGGAACTCTGGAAATGCACAGATTTGCTACATGCTCCAGTGAGCAACCTAAAGAGTTCATGTAGGTGTCACAGTCAGAGATCACTGTTGTCACAGGTCGTATGTATAGCTGGCAGCCCAGACAGATGCAGTGTCAGCCTCCTTGGAAGGACCTCAGTTAAATGGTCCAGCCCAAGCTCACAACAGCCTCTACTCAACTAAGACAAGCAACTTCCTCAAGCAGGGAAGCGTGCCCGCAGCAGGAGCCATCAGCCGCTCACGTTCCCAAACCAAAACCAAAGCTAGCATGACTGAGCAGAAGGCCATGGAAAGCCCCTGGGCTGGAGGGTCAGCCTGCAGTCAGGGCAGCTCCACAAAGTCTGACTCTTGCTCATGCAACTGGGGCTTGCTAAGGACTGGAGGTCAGGCAAGCCAGCAGCTAGGAAAGAAGCTTGTTCAGATTTAATCCAAAATGAATTTTCTATTTTCCCTTGTAGCGTTCTCCTCCCATATTTTCTATCTTCAAGCACAAAAAAGCAGAAAACCTAAAACCTCTGGCAAAAAAATCCTTTAATGTGTTTTACTGTAAAGGCTGCCTGGTGTTAAGAAATAAGATGGACTGGAGCAAATCAGGCAGCCTGGGGATGCCCTGTCTTTCCAGATGGAGCAGACCAGGATGAAGCAGGACACACAAGAAGGCTACAAGGACAAGCAGTGCCACGGAAAGGCAACCCCCAGTGCCAAGAAGGCTCCTGTGCTCCCTGCTGATTCTCAGGGTCTGCCTCGGCAGATGCCCACTTTGAAGCACTGCCCAGACTGGAAATGGGAGGAGGGTTTTTTTTTTTACAAACACCAGGTAACCACTTGGTTCTTCTTGAGGTCATGAGCATCAAAGTACAGCAGCTTCCTGCCCAAGTTGGCAATCTCAGATCGTCATCAAGAGAGCCCAGCAGCAACAGAGACTACAAAATGTCAACGAGGCAGAAACAGATATTGTTTCCATCTTGAGGCACAGCGTCTGACCCTCACAGCTGCTAGCCAAGGGCAGATTTCATTTTTGTGGTTGCAAGAACACCATTGTGCTGGCTGGATACTTCCCTCAGCCCTCACGGAGGGGGTCCTCCTGGAAGTCATGAGGATGTGAAATGGCATCCTCTTCATGAGCTTTAACCTTGCTTGGCCTCATCCTGCTGCACCCCACTGGGGACCACTAGATCCCCAGCTCATCCCTGCATCCTCTTCTCCAAGTATGCTTTTTCTCATAGGAAGCAAACCTCTCCCAAGCCGATATTCCATCTCCCTGCTGTCCTTGCATGTCTCTGGACTGCTTGAGGAGCTGGGGGACAGCCTTCTGGCACCCCACGTATGCCGAGGTAAGGCTGAACTGGACCCTCACTGGTAGCAGGACATAAGTCTTTTCTCATCTGGGCATAAAACCAGAAACAAAACTGAGACTGATGTTTCCTGACATGGATGAGAACAGGCAGAGCCAGGGGACTGGAGGAGGAGGAGAGGAAGATCAGATCCTCAGTGATCCCACAGTGCCCACCACGTGCAGCAAGTACCAGGGAACTGGGACAATGCTGGGATGAGACTCCAGCTCTGCTGCCAGTGTTTCAGGTGGGTGCCCTGTGCCCAGGGAAACAGAGGAAGCAGAACTGCCAGGTAACACAGGAGGGAAGGGATATTGCCATCCATTTTCAAACCAGCCAAATTAGCAACTGTTCAGCAGACGAAAGGCCATCAGAAGTCAAAGGGTCTGTGATGCCGAGTCAGAGGATTGATGCTTAGCACAGGTTTGACCTCTCCCACCAGCTGCACCTCCATCATGTGGGGAGAGCAACTCATTCTTCTTTACCAAAGCATAGTGCTCCCTCCTGGCTTCTGCGCCTCTGGTAGGCACAACGTTATGAAGATAACAGCTCAGACCAGGGGTTCACCTTGGCCTACGTACTTTCTTGCCAGTAGTCAGAAGCACGAACAATTTGCAGCTCAGCAGCTGCCCAAGTCAGAGGTGGATCTCAGTGTATTTATTGGTTCTGGGGGAACCTTGAATTCATCTTATTTCTCCTGGAACCAATGTAAGGTTTCACTGTCACAACACCTTGTTCTGAGGACTTCTGCAGTTTGATAGCATGTCTGCCAGAGGCAATGCCACTCCTCCTGTTTGGCACCTCCTGCTAGCTTAATTTGACGTGACCTTGTGCTTGCATGGAAAGAAACAGTGAACAGTTAACCTTCTCTCCTGACCTCCTGTAGACACATCTTATCCATCTTCTGTTGTTTCTTTTCCAGTCTGAAGCACCCTGCCTTATGTAGCCATTTTTTGCACAGAGGCTGTCAAGACCTCTAATGATTCCAAAAACGCATTTGACTCCACAATGATCTCAACACCCACACATCTCTCCTGAGCTCCCACGGGCAGCTCTAGAGACAGAGACACAGAGCAACCCCTGCGCCCTCTCCATCACTGTCCCATGAGTCCTCAAGTGGCTCAGCAGTGCCTGCAATCATGTAAGGGGAGAGGAAAGATGTGAAGACAGCCAGACTCACAGACTGAGCCCCACAACTCCTTTAGTGCTGGGTGACAGCACCGGGAGATGGACATGGCCACCTCCATGGTGAGTGGCATGCAGACACTTTGGCCACGCTGCAGACTTGGGCCTCTTCTCCCTCTCCTTCAGAGTAGCAGCTAACGAACGCCTGATGAAGGCAAAGTCCGTGCAGCCCCTAATCATATGCCAAAGGGCATTCTCAGCAGTCCCCTCTCCAAGCCATCTCAAAAGCCTTCCTGACCAGCCTCTGCCAACCATGCTTGCCCTCAGAGAGCCCCAGCAGCCCAGGCCCAGACCCAAACAAAGCTCGCACACAGTACGAGCCCTGTAACATGCTCTCTCTGCAACCTTTCCCAAACTTTGCCGCCTGCTCTGCTGGCACAGCCAGAGCATCTGACCACCAGGCAAAGCTTCGGCTCTGCTTGCCAGGCACCTCGCAGGATATGCTCACACCAAGATGCAGTTTGAAAATAACAGACGTTACTCCACTGTTCTGCATTTTGCAGTGTCAGGAACAAGGCTTTTTTACCAACTGAGCTCCCTGCCAAGGCGGTCTCAGCCCAAACATTGCTACTTGACACGAAGTCTTGCTCGCAGACAACCCCCACTCTGCTGCCAGATGAACAACATGGCAAAGGGAGTATAGTGCAAGGGCAGTTTCCCCACACAACTGCCATACTAAGCAGGAACACAGGTTTCATAATGGACTGCAATACCATATGGGACTGGCAGCTGTACCCCACATCTTTCCACTGCTCCCACTTCATCCCTGTGTCCCCTCAGTCAGACTCACTCCAGGGTCTGAATGATGTGGGTTCAAACTGCCGGCTCTGGCAATTGCAGGATCTTTTATTCATTCCCCTCACACCCACTGCAGAATCCTGCTGAGGCCAGCCGCACACAGCGCTGGTCACAGCCTGCTCCCTACCCCCAGCTCCAGGGAGCATCACATTAGGAGGCCACTGGAGCATTTAGTCTGCCATGCAGCACCACTCAGCTCTGCCAACAGTGCTCAAACCCGGATCTCCTCAAGCACCCTGGTACCAGGATGCACCCTGCCTCCTTCCGCTGACTTGCCCCTTGCCAGCCAGCTGCAACTGCCTCCCCTCCATGCTGACCCAAGACCTGCACACACCCCTGGCTGTGGCTGCAGATGCAGGTACAAATGCCAGATCTTGATTAAGAAGCACCTTCCGAAACGCTCTGTCAGCAGCAGCTGATAACCACAGACTCAGGGGAGGAATCTCTGTGTGGCATCCCACGGGGAGCAAATAACTATCCCATCCCAGTGGCACTGAAAGCCCTAAGAACAGAGGCAAGCTGTCCCTGCCGCATCCCTCTGCACTTGGTGCACAGTCCCAGGAAGGCAAATACTCAGCCCCTCTGTGCTCTGCTGTAAGATTTCACAGGTTCCTCTGTGGCTCCTCCACAGCTCGTGCCCAGGCACATGCTCCACGTCCCCATCCCAGCTGCTTCCCACCATCTTTCCCCCCTCCTCCTGTTACTGGATTCCTCTAGCTGCCACCAGCACAGCATGAACAACCCCACACTGGTCTGTCTGAGGCCACAGTTGCTCCTGGACAGCCAAGAGGGCTTCCCTTCTCCCCCACCTGCTGTGTAGAAGTAGCTCCTAGCAGGAAGGATATGGGAAAATGGCAGCAAACTGCTTGGGAGGCAGCAGAGCGACTGTGGTTGAGGAGGTGTAGGAGCTGGCTGAGCTCATGCTGCTCAGGACATGTTTAGATGGAGCTTAGAGACTCGACGACCTTGAGGTCCCTTCCATACCTGCTGTCCTAAAACTCCTCCTCCCTTGACACAAAGACAAGGCCAATGTGGACCTGCCAGAGGATTTTGGCAGTCACTATCTCCTTGCTCTCGCTTGTGGACTCGATGTCATCCTGGGCAAAAGGCACCTGGACTGAGTCCCCGTCTGTGTTGGACCCGAGTAACACAGAAAGCCAGGAGAGATGCAGCCACAACAGCTGGAGCCTTGGCAGAGAGCTCTGCCAATTCTCATGCTGCCTTCTGAAGCCTTGGCAGGCCCTGCCTGTGGGCAAGCAGCTCTGCTTGTCACTCCCAGGCTCTGCCCGCCCTGACCACTCTTCTCTCAAGCACCTTCAGCCCTTTGGGAGAAGAGCTTCTACATTGGGTCTGGGAAGGAGACAGACCCAGATGAATAGTCCAGGGCAACAGCCTTGGCACAGGCACAACCTTCCCCTCCAACAGCACTGCCCTAGATGCACACTGCATGTTGAATATGGGCAGCTGGAGGCTGTGCAAGGCAGTAGCATGCAGATCCTGCCAAGACGGGCGCTGCAACTGCATTTCCTCAGCACATCCCTGCACAGGGCCCACACACCCAGGTCCGAGGGCTGCCCTGCATCTCAGTGGCTTTCACTCGTGCCCTGGGGCTCCCCAGGTTGAGAGCTGCATGTTTGCAGGTGTCCAACCAAACTCCACATCCCGACTGCACACGTAACCATGGCAACTGCACATGCGAGTGGCAAAGCCTTGAGCTGGGCTAACTGCAAATGTAAATGAAGCAAATACATGCACAATACTAAAAGTGTGACCTCTAAATGTCAGCCTTTAACCATTTTGTAGACACCAGCTCTGGTGGTGACCACCTGCAGCGTGCAGAGCACGAGGAGGTCTTCTCTGACAGGGACCTCGGGGTTCCCAGCCCTGCACCAGGGATTGACATGGGTGCTCCAGTGCAGAGCAGGGAGAAAAGATGGCACACATGTTTCCCAGAGCTAAGAATAACCCCTGCCTTGGCAAACCACAGCTCTCTCTCTGGGGACGTATCCATCCCTTACCCAGCTAGCAGATACCCTTGATTCCATACAGCACCCCAGTTTCCAGAGGAAGAAATGTCCCACCCATCTGGCACAAAGCATGGCTACTGCAGGGACTCGCGGGGAGCTGGCTCTGTCAGCTCTCCTGCTGCCCCCATGCATGCCCAGCTGTGGAGGCACCGCCAGCCCTTCTGCTGTCACCTGGGCCTGAGCCAGTAGCACCATCAGACGACGTACCCTCAAAGGATGGAAGGAAAATCCCAGCCTCTGGTGGACTTTATGCCAGAGCCACCTCCCCAAGGGAGGTCTGTGGCCTTGGGAAGGGCTGCCGGCTGAGGTACCGGGAAGTGTCACCATTTGGGAGAGGTTGTCCAGAAAGCAACTGGCTGTCCAAAAGCGTCATGTCCCCCATCACTTCTCTCTTGCTGCCAACAGCACCGAATGCAGACAGACCCGGGCGCTAACCATCACCCACCACACCTGTCCTGCTCTGTGGCTTCAAGCACAATGGAGCCCGAAGCTCAGG
>NW_010097603.1:10513-10733 GCF_000699245.1 Pterocles gutturalis
CGCACCCCCTGCCCCATGCGCCTGGCCCCCCACCCTGTTCAGGGATTAGCAGGACCAGTACGACAGAGCCCCTGTTTGACATGGAGCCTGCCTCCACCCCAGCCCCTGCGCAAGAGGGAGAGACAGGGAATGCTCCTTTTGCCGGGAGCCCAATGACTAATGTCATTCCCCGTGCTATGCCAAATAAACTGAGCCAAGGAGATCTCCTGCTTGCCCTTGA
>NW_010097604.1:0-2489 GCF_000699245.1 Pterocles gutturalis
GGCCCCGGGGCTGCAGGAAGGTGTGGGGCAGGACACCGGCATGGGGCTGGGTCTGGCACCTCGCCGGAGAGACCCAGGAACCCATCGGTCCCTTTTCCATGGCACAATGAGGAGCCCCGAGAGCTCCGTCAGTCCCAGCCCTGCCCTTAGCCCCATCGGACCTGCACTGCAAAGCCCGGCTGGAAAGGCTGCACCGCTTTTGAGGGAGGGGGGGGCGGGGATCGTTCAGCTGCAGATTAAAAGTGCCACTGAAGGCGCTGCAAAAACAATGTTGGAACGTGTTTCCAAGGCCCCGGATAAGGCCTTAGCCTTGGGCAGGACCTTGGCTGAGACCCTTGTTTCCTGGACAGGCTGGCAAATCCAGAGGGCTCTGGGCTTGTTTACATTACAAGAAAAAAAAGTTTTAAAAGCGAGAACACCTTGTTCCTGGGGAGAATGCTCAGCCCAGTCCTCTGAAATAGAACTGTGCTGCAACACCGAAATCTGTGCAGCACGAGGAGGAGAAAAAGCAGCAGCAGCAGCTAAAGCAGTGTAAAAAAACCCAAAAACCCAGAGAAAGAGGGTTCCCTGTTAAAAAAGACATGTTTTAACAGGGACGGCTTTCATTCATGGCTGCTCAGAAGAACAGACCGATTCTGAGCAGGATTTGTTTAAAGCATCTCTGACACAGACCAGTGTTAATAAAAACCTGTTTATTGAGGTGTCTCCACCGCCTGTTGCTGCAGCCTTTTCCCCGGGAACGGGGAGGATCGTGTTGGTCTGACTGATGCCCTGCTCTGCCTTTGCTGCCAGGACAGGCCCCAGCTTGGTGCCGACAGGACCAGTTACCCACTGGCCAGCCACCGACCGACGAGGCAGCGCATCGCCTGCCAGCCTTCACTCGGTCACGGCCGTGGCACGCCATCCACGCAGGCTCGGGGTACGGGACAAAAAGCCCTGGCTCAGGTTGTGTCCCCGAAATGCCCCTTGGGGGCCCCCCACTAGTCCAGCCTTGCTTTTCAAGGACCTCTGCGTTCCTGAAGCCGTCCCACCTGCGCGGCACCAGGATGCAGAGATACCTCTTGCACCGGAAGAGCTGAATTCAAACCCCCTTCAGTCTTCATGGTGCAACCCTACAGGAAATGGCGATATTTCTCACCAAAATGCTGCCGTTATGCAACTCAGCTGCCAAAGAGTTGATTTTTATTTTTTTTGGGGGGGGAGGGCGTGGGGGGTCAAAGCATAAAGGAACCCGTTAAACCTTTTCTCACCCTCCAAAACACAGAATTCCAGTGAAGAGGATCCAGGGCACCAATCCATTAAAAACCCCAGCTTTCCTCCAGTCTCACCCTGGCTGTGTCAGGGTGACCAAGCTGCCTTTCAGAAAGCAATTTCCTTTCCTGGGTGGGGGTAGGTTGTTCCTCATCACACAGGACAAGTCCTTCGGGGTGTTTCCCATCACAAGGAGCGTTCTCTGTGCTTCAGAGAGGCCCCTTGCATTTCAGGATGGGTTTCTGGATTCTGCAGGTCTGCGCTGGTGGCCAGGATCTCTCTCTCCGCAGGACCTGGGGCTCCGGGTACCTGCAGCCCATCAGCACACAACTGGGACCCCTCCTTGGCTGCTCTCCATGGAGATGTGAGGATCAGGCCCCATGGCTGGAATGGTATTAAAAGAAAAACTGGGCTGAGCTATGCATGTTTTCAACATCTGAGATTTACTCTCAGATTCCAGAAACCACAGCAATGAGGAATTGCAATTATTTTTCCCAGGGCAAAGGAGAATAAGCTTTTCCACCTTATTCCAAGCCAGTATCAAACTAGGAGATAGCCTTTATCTTTCAGGATCACATATGCTTCTCAGTTGCTTGCCTTAAACAGAGAAGGACAATAAGTGAGAGGGAGAAAAACCCCTTGAAATAGGGCACAGTGTCCAGCTGCAATGTTACCTACTACCTCCGTGTAATCCTACAAAAAGAGAACAGAAATGCACAAGTCTGCTCATTTCTGAGATGCTTCTGCCCTGGACCCTCTTGGGTAAACAACCCAAACCAGACAATCACAGATGTCCTGGCTGGCACCAAAGACACTCTCCTTTCTAAAAGTCACAAGCAGCTTCACTGCTGGGAGCAGCCCCTGCCATCCGACCTGTCAGTGCTTCATTTTTATGAGTTTTCTCTCCTACAGTAGGCAGACGCAGACTATGAGCCCATCACCTTCAGTTCCAGCTGGGCGCCTTCGTATCTGATGCTGCTTTGAACCAAGAGGGTGGGACGGCAGAAGGTCTCGAATCCACAGAGCACTGGGGGATGCAGCACCTTAGCAGCTCTGTCCTGCTTCGGCCCCCTGCTGTCTGCTCCCGTCCCCATCCTTCCCCTCCCTGTAGCCAGGCACGAGTGACAAGGAGCCAGGCCACCTCCAAGGGCCAAGGACTCCTTCCCAGGGACATCCCCAGCACAGCAGCCCCTCCAGGCAGCGCGGACAGGGGGGGTCAGATCCCAGTGCTGCAAACC
>NW_010097605.1:0-38208 GCF_000699245.1 Pterocles gutturalis
GTAGTCACTCTCCCAAGGCCTTCCCCCCCGCCTCAAACCCCGGTCAGCTCTCGGTCTGGGACACTCGGACTGTTATCTCCATTCCGTGAGTGCAGTTTCAGGACTCTCCCTGCTCCAGGATCGTTGGCCAGGAACAGGCTGGGCCTTGGTCATCAGGCGGGTGGGGGGGCAGTATCACTGTGTATCACTCATTTGTATATTTGTATATAGTATTATTTTCAATATTATTGTAGTTTAGTTGTTAAATTGTCCTTGAGTCCTTTTTTTCCCTTTATCCCTTTAATTCTCTCCCTTGTCCTCGGGTGGGGGGGGATTGGGTGAGTGGGTGTGTGGTTTGGCCCCCAGCCAAGGGCAAACCCATCACACATACTCAATAACTTTTTTCTTCTTGGTTCTGTAGTTATCAGGAATAAATGTTTTGTTATATATGAAATTTTAAGTTAAATTTTAAACCATGTAACTGCAAAAAATAACAAATATAGAGGTGACACTTTTAATGCCTCAAGTATGACATTTGCAGATTTTAAGGATATGCTGTTCCTTCCCCTCATAGCAAACCATCACATTCATACTTTTCTTTTAGAGCAAGAGTGAATAAGAAAGAGATGACATACTCATGCAAGTTCAACATGTATACAAACCCTGTAAAACTAATGTCTGTTAAAGCAGGAGGTTAGTTGGAACACGTGGTAATAGAAAGGGAAGGAAGTGCCTTGTACTGTACAGAAAGATTATTTTAAAAACCACTGTATGGTTAAAAAATTACAACTGGTTCTTACTATCCCTTATGACATTATGAAGTCTTGCCTATTCCCTTTCATAAAAGCACACACATGTCTTCCCTAGATGTGTCCTTTGCCTTTTTGAAGCTACTAGGCAATTTCCAGATAACCACTTCAATCTTTCAGATAGTATCAGAAAGCAAAAATTGGGCAATTACTTAAGAAATACCTTGAGAAATTTCTTGTGAATTCTTTGTAAACTATCAGTTGTTATCTGGTAGCTTTTTCTACCTTCTGCCTTTCTGAGCACTTTAGTAGCTGGCTTGTGGGTCCTCCAGCTGCAACCCAAAACCTGGAAGCAGCTAGCTTTTAGCTAAGAGATGGATGGAATGGCAGTGTCATGCGTAGGGTGCTGTAGGCAGATTGCAGTTGTGATTTTCCTTAAGCTCTGCAGGTAGTGTATGTATGTATACATATCCATATACATTATTGCACTTATTCTCACTTTCAAACTTCAGAAGGGAAGTGGTCTTTCTAAATATGCAATCAGGCCAGATGTCAGAGTTCATTTGAATTATTTCTGTATTTTTCAGACTAACAAAAAAGAAGGAATTTTTTTAACTGCAAGAAATAAACACTAAATGAGTTAGAGTTTTGTCTGATCTTTGCCACCATGAAAATGAAGCTATGCTACTATCGTCTGAAAAAAACCATAATTTATATATATATGTAGGTGTTTATTGGGTTGTATAAGACTGCTGGACTTTATTTTTTTAGGAAATTGATGGGAAAAGGAGAATATAAGGAACCATGTTTCCCCAGAACTGTGAGAACCTCACTTTTCTCAAATAATTTTGCTCTGAGTGGCATGTGAATCTTAGTGAAGCCATTGCCTGAAACCTTGCTATAAAAATTAAAAATGTATGTCACATGATAATATGGTGGTGTTTTTTTTCAAGGGAGAAACTTTAGATTGTTTTATTTAATGTATCAAGTACTGCCTGAAAAAAATAAGATAAATCTTTTCTATTAGTGACTGCATTATAAATCTTGTCAGACAACTAAATCAATAAAAATGCTTTAAGCAATAAGAAGAATGATTTTTTTCTCTGGGAAAAGTTTCTATCTCTGCTGTTTCTGGTCTACAGCTACAGACCACTACCTCCCATTTTCTACACAAAATAATTAATTGTAGTCTTTGAAGGTACAATCTAGCCAGCTAGGTATTTAGAGAAATTCAACTAACTTTTAAAAAATCCATCTGCCTTGATAAGAAAAAAAACATAATTGAGAAGGCAGTATAGAGAAATTTAAAGGAGGTAACAGCTTAGAATATTTGAGAAGTGCTACAAGTGAAGAGAAAAAATGCGTCTTAAAAACTTCTCATGATACCTACTGCATACTATTCTGTGCTTGTAAACACAAAAGAAAAGTCCTGAAGCTTTTTAAAGCAAACTCTGTTCTTAAAAGTAGTAATTTATTGCTAAGAAAAGGGACATTTTTCCCTTTAACTTCTTATAAGTAGCAGCTGAGTAAAAGCCTAGAAGATTCAGTAGGAAAAGTAGTAGGTTCAGGAGGTACTAAAAATATCAGTACAGTATGAAATTGTTACTAGAATTAATGGTTTGTTTCTGTCATTTGACAGGAGATAGGTGACGAAGTCCTGCAAAAGTTTAATCTGATAAAATTAATAGCAGAATAGCACGTCTGACTAGCTCTCAGTTCCTCTGTGCGTAGTTTGTCCTTGTTTACTGCTACATGCTTTTTTGAGTGTCTCTGTCACACTTTGAAAAGGCTGAGTGATTCAATCAAACAAATAAATCTCAAAAGCTGATCAAATCTGAATCCACTCTGCCCACAGTTCTACTACGCTGTCGGGTGGAAACTTCATGTAGACTCCTTTGCTCAGCCCAAGGTACATGTTTGGTACTGTTTGCTTGTCCACTGAGGGACTGAGGAAAGTTTGCAGGGAATAACACAAACAGCAAATATTATGGTATGTTTTAAAACAGTCATGTCTTTTGCAATTGCAGTTCACAAATACAATACATAACTCTAAAGTGTTTGAATCAAGTTCCAGTTTTGAAGTTCATAACATACAAAGGTCTGTTAAAGTAGAAATATGAATACATTTTCACAAAGCTGACAAATGATGTGACTAATTCTCCATAATTATAACAAATATCGGTGAATAGATGTAACCAATAGTTAGTAAAAAAGTGTTGAGATTTTTTTAGCTATATGCATAAGCATATAAGCATATATATGCATAAGCACCCCATTGTGTATGCTCTGAACAATTGACTATAAAACATTGCTATTGTCTGCGGTGACCATCAGGAAATATCCTCTGCAATCAAAGAAAAATGTATATGTGGTCTCTGTCAGACAGTGGTCAGAAGTCCCGTTTCTACGTGCCTTGTAATCTTTTAATGAATGAACATTGTACGTCTCAGAACTGAGTCTGGAGTGGCTGCCCAAATAAATAAATAAATAAATGAAGGGAAAAGCACTTTGCATTTTCCTGGTTGGCTCACTTAGGAGCTAAGAAAACACTTGCTTTACAACAATTGAGTTTATGTCCTTTTAGAATATTTCTTCTTGTATCAAATTTTAGGAAACACTTTGATTTTTGCAGAAAAATTCACTAGTTCAAAGCCCATGTTATAAAGAAGTCCTGGCAGCTCACATAAAGCTCCTTCAGTCCTGCTACATGAATCCTTCTGAACATCAAATTGGAACAGAAATATAAAGTCACACAGAACAAATTCACTGACCAGAGTTCACTGACTACGTGCTTTTTAAATTTTATTTTATTTTATTTATTTTCTTTCATTTCATTTCATTTCATTTCATTTCATTTCATTTCATTTCATTTTTAATTGTGTCAAAGTAAGAGTTCTAGGCTTACAGATGCCAATATTTTTTAAATATTTGGGCTGTTTAACATGCCTTTTTCTAGAAAAACATAGAAGTAATAATTGTAAGAGCACAACAGCACTTGTCTAATGATAAAAAAAAGAGTTCTCAGTGATTGTGCTGAAACTTCAAAAATATGGATTTCTTGGCTCAAAGGCAGTCTTCCTTCAGGACCTTGAAAGAAGCATTTATCTTACTTTGGTGTCAGTTCTAAGACTTGTAAAGTAAAGATAAAAGAAATATGTTTCACCCACCACTTTTTTTAGTTTTCGGAAAGGAGACTGTGTAGCCCAAGGAGTATAAATCATAACTAATCATGGAGCAGCAAGAACTTGAATGGAAGGATCCATGCTCAAAACATTGAGGACAATCTCCCAAAATCTATTCATTGTCTGCTCATTATCAAACTGTAGGTAAAGCTACTTAATTACTGGAATATGTAATGAAGCTAAAACTTGTCAGGATTTTAAAATGACCTGTACTAGTTTGAGGATAACCTGGATTTGATGGCTGAGAGAAACTGAACCTGAAAAGAAGTTCAGCTAATTCAGTAAATTCTCTGCTGCTAGTTCCATGCCAGCTCCAATGATAACTGCTCTGAGCTGCATCAATGAAGCTAGTGCAGGACAGGTATGGGCAAATCCTCACTTCCACTCTTGGGATCTGAAACATGCTAGGAAATTTGTTTTGCTGGAATTTGGAAGATAGACAAGAAGTCTGAGTGAAAGGTCATAATGGTCCCTACCTTCTTTAAAATTTAAACTCAATTTGATACATTAAAAAGAAGTTAACATGGGCTTTGCATTCAAGTAATTAGCTAAAAAAGATCCACATACATATTTGAAGGCTTCAAATAAGAAGGGATTTCCTGTACACTGGTTAATGAAGGTAGAGGTTGATCCTCACTGTTGCTCCAATGTATGGCTTAGTATAGTAACATTAAGCTTCCTATATCAAGGCTTGATAATTTTTTTAACAAATTATATGCATCACAATACGAAATTTATCACAAATTTACACTGACAAAGTTATGTTTTGAAAATTTCAGCGATGAATATTATCAATTCCCTGTTTTCAGAAATGCTTTCATTTTGGCTTTGGAGGTTTTTTTGTCATTCATCAAAAGATACCAATTCTTTATAATATAATTTCAGGTTCCACTATTAGAAGAGCTAAAGCCTTTTCTTTTGAGGGGTTGGGGGTTTTTGTTTTCACTGAAGATGTTGAACACTGACATACGAGTACATGTCATTGGTTTAAAAAAGAAACCTGTGCTGTCGTTTCCATGATGGCCCTCTTATATTCTACATGTCACTTTCCATCATTATTAATTAAATTATAAACATAGTCCAGTGTTGCTAGAATACTTCATTACTTCTCAGCATCCTTTCAGTGCTGGCACTTGCTTTTTCGCTGTCTTTTGCTGAGAAGCTGTAGAGAGAGAAATCACTGTGCCTCATTTAATGGAGCACAGGCTGAGATCACTGCCCTGTCGAAGAAGCCTTGAGCCAGAGTCACCCTGCAATGCAGTGTTTTCAGAAGTGTTTACTCTTGGGTTTTTTGCCTTATCTGAGTAAGATGTTGAATAACTGGACACTTAATGCCACTCATGTTTTAGTAAAGCACAGTTTAAATAGTCTTCCATCTTTGCAGCACCTCTGTGCTTTCTTCTTTCTAAAGTTAGTCGTTACATGCAGCATTTGCTCTGCTGAGAAGCAGTGTCCTGCTGCTGTCTGACCTTGGTCACCAACAGAGCTTTAGTAGCTTCCCTATTCCCTCTCTGTGACTGACTGTCTTTGTAGGAGCAGGAGGCTGCTGGGGGCAGCTGGATTACAATACAATATGCCAAATGGTTTAAGATTAGAACCCCAAATATAATCTTTTTATAGATTTTCTGTGATGGTTCATTATCTTTCTCATGCAACGGTAATAGCCTAACATTGCAGAAGACGGGATTTATTTCTCTCACACAACAAGCTTAATCAGGTGTGGCAGAATAGGAGATAAAAAAAACTAGTGGCTCTACAGAATGACTGAGCTATCTGAAATCTGAGTAAATAGGATCTCGTCAATCAACAGTTGTCATGAATCCAGTCAGTGTTAGGGTCAGACTCACTGAGGAAACTAGGATTTCATGCTTGCGTAGATTGTAAGTCCAGTGCTCTTCAGTCTGAATAGGATCACTGGATTTCCTCTTTGGACCCTTCCTGTGGTTAGGGATTTTTCTCTCTTTCTCTCAGTCATGCTTTTCCCCTAAGAAATACTGTCTACTCAGCACTGTGTTTGAAGTTCAAAATGTTGTTCTCTGAACAGTAGAGCATTTCTCCTCTCTGAACTAGTAATAAAACTGGAAAGATTTGTCTTAACCTATTAAGCTTTGAGACTGAAAAAGTGGACCCTGAGACTGAAAAAGTGGACCCAGACATGGAGCAGGAGTTGCAAAAAAAAAAAAAAAAAAAAAAAGTTTTCAACCCTTCAGAGTATCTTTCATCTATCATTACCTGGCACAGGAACTCGCTAGCACAAGCCCTGGCCATGATAGCTGTTGCAGCAGAAAGCCAGGAAGTATCAGAAATAGAAACCAGCTTGAGCAGCAGTGGGCTAGTGGGTAACTGTCTGAGTATATGCAAAAGGAATTTATATACAAAATATGCATTTGTTCACAGTTGCATGAAGAGATTGTTCCTATATCCAGCCTTATAAAAATAAGTTTTCAATACACCAGTGCCTTGCCACAGTTTATGCAAATAATTTATATTGCACTGTTCCCACCTCATTGTAATTTCCTGTCACTGTGTATTCCTTTGTGATAAGCAGATTGTCTTGGTCATCAATGTCTTAATACCATCACTACAGAAAAGACCTGTTTTGATACCTCTCTCTTTGTCACTTCTGTCCTCAGCTGTTTCTATACATTCAAGCCAGCCTGGGCCCTGCTTCTTTTTCTCTCCCCTAAATACCATCATTTCCTTACTCTCCTCCCCTGTCTAAAGGGCTTTCTGACTAGCACACCAGTTTTCCAATGAGTTTCTCAGATGTTACTCTCCACTATATTCAAAATATTGCACCTATAGAGAGTAGTTCCCCCACTGGATTCATACACTTTTTCATTTTCCAAAGCTCTTTATCATACTTTCAAGTCCCTATATTGTCTAATTAGCACCTATGCTTAGTTTCATTTCATGTTCTTTTATCTGCTCCTGCTTAGCAACAAAGTCAGTTTTGACTTAATAAATTTTTAATGTCATTTCTGTATCTCATTCCATGATGTCCCATTGCTTAGAAATTTTTATTCCTGAATCTCACTGCCTTGCAATCATAAGTGCTTTGCCAAATTTTCTACAGATGATAACTCGTCTTCTTTTTTGCATCTATGAGGAGTATGAAAAGGAGCAAACTCAAGAAAATATACCTAAAACTATGAAGGATTTTTCAATACTCTGTGAAATCCTTTGCTGCCTTCTCCCAGACATCTGCTTTCATGATTCTTATCTTATAATTTCGAATTCTTAGAGTGAATTGACTCCACGGATTTATACAGGGAACCCAGGCCAAAATCCTCTTCTCCAGGATGGAGGTATTTCTGTGTAAATTTACTTTTTTATGAAGATAGTTTATGCTAAAGTCCTGCATTTTACCCCCTTGCTCTCAAATTGTAATCGTTTCAGTTAAGTACTTTTCAAACTCATTCATGCTTTGCTTCCTTTTGTTGAGCAAAAAATTACTCATGGTATCAATTACAAGCTCATCTAGCATTATTTTTAATGCTGAACTGGACATCAGGTCCAAACCTTTTTGAATGCGATCTGTATTTATTGCCAGCTGTTACTAGCAGATCAAAAAGTGTGTGCATTGAAGACTATCGTGTTTATTATACCTATTTGCTGAAAAGATTGTCGAAGTATTTTCAGTTGCCAATAGTAAAAATGGATACAGCTTGAATTATTCATAAGTAAATCCTCAAGCCAAGTCAGTGCCCAGTAGATTTAGCTGTTTCAGTTGTGTTCCTGTTGGCAGGTCACAGTTGTTTACCTAATCCTTCATCTATGTCTTTAGCATCTGAATTCTTTCATATGAGAACTGAAAAGTGTCCTGCTACTGGACACTGTTAGTCTTTTGATTTTAATAAGGGTTCTCAACACAGGGGAAAAGAAGGTGATGACTGAGATTTTTATTCTTACCCCTTAAAAGGTGCAAATAGAAAACATATACCACCACAAAAATGTATCTACAGTATATTCAGTGATCTGAATTGTTGAGCATCATCTGTAGAAGTGCAAATAACTGTTGCATGATGATTATTCTCATCAGCCTAAAGCATGAAAGCAATTGAGTGAAAAAAATTCCTCATGTTATGTAAAATGATTGCTGCCTGTGAGCCATAATAAACAATGATGTTCTCACAGTGATGGTGTTAAGCAGCAGAACAAATGAGTGCAGCCTGCTGATTGTGCAATGTCTTGATCATTAGCAATTGCTGGAACCCCTGGTAAGTAAATGATTCAATTATTGGGGTGTCTGCATGATCCGTTCCTAAAAGGAACAAAGATGATTGCTGAGAATGCACCACAGTCGCCTTTGACACCAAATGACTTGGGTATCTACAACCCTAGCTGTTTATCCTTGCTGTGTTGTGCTTCTGCTCTGCAGGATGTCCAGGTGTGCTGATTTTGTCTGGCATAGAGTTCGTTTTTTTCGTAGTAGCTAGTATGGGGCTGTGTTTTGGATTTGTGCTGGAAACAGTGTCAATAACACAGGGATGTTTTAGCTATTGCTGAGCAGTGCTTACACAGAGTCAAGGCCTTTTCTGGTTCTCACGGCACCCACCAGTGAGCAGACTGGAAGTGCACAGGAAGTTGGGAGGGGACACAGCTGGGACAGATGACCTCAACTGACCGAAGGGATATTCCACACCATAGGATGTCATGCTCGGCATATACAGCTGGGGGAAGAAGAAGGACAGGGGGACATTCAGAGTTATGTCATTTGTCTCCCCAAGTAACCGATACATGTGATGGAGCCCTGATTTCCTGGAGATGGCTGAACACCTGCCTGTCGATGGGAAATGGTGAATGAATTAATATTTTTTCACAGCTTTTTCTTTACCTATTAAACTGTCTTTACCTCAATGTGTTTTCTCACTTTTCCTCTTCTGAGTCTCTCCTCCGTCCCACTGGGTGGGACTAACCGAGTAGCTGTGTGGTACTTCTTGTTGACTCGGGTCAAACCACAACACCAGGAGGTGTGTTAAAATGCAACCACAAAGGAATGCAATGCCAATTTATATTCAAGAGGTTAGAAATCATCATCGAAAGTATAACTGATTAAAAAACTTTCAGGAGAACAGGAGGCAGGAGATGGGAGGAAAGGCTAGGTCTTATGCATACAATGCACAACAGTAGCATCAGCATGACTTCACAAGGTTAATTTCTTTATCATTCCTACATACTGGCTTTCATCCAGAAATTCATAGGTTTATTGGTGTGATAATCATATTTAGAAATTCAGCTAAATGCTAATCAGAGAGCAAAACTGCTGTAAAGTGTCATAGAGTCCATGCAGAAACAAGATTTCCCATATATTCCCTCAGAATCTTCCTTTATGCAAAGAGGGTGGGCAACCGTGATTTGCGGGTTGAATAACAAGACATCAGTTTGCATCCATGGTGATCCAGATCATCAGCTGCATTGAATAGCGAGTGCTGAAAATCCATGAAAATCACCATCTGACTAACTGTTGTGGATCCTGATTTAGGAGTCTGCTGACTACGCCAATTTGTCACGAATGGGTGATTTAGATTTCTTAGAAAACTGTCAAAGGTATTAGCAAAAGTGGTTTTAATACGAAGTTGTAAAAGTGCACCTTAACAAAATTTGATGTCAGGGTTCACTCTATTACTGTATAGCACAATCATTTGAACAATGATTCATAATTATCAAGGCACAAATCAAAGTTAGGAAGACAAAACCAAAGTTACCAACACAAAATCCAAGTGACCAAGGCACAAATTAAAGTAACTGTACTACAAGATTATGTACAATATCGGTCCTTTACCACAGATCTGCTGTTGGTTAAAGGTCTCTCTGTCTCAAGGAGCAGACCTTGAGAGGTGTTCCACTTCAAGGGGAGATCACTGCCATGCAGCCACACTGCCTAGCAGTGAGAGCTCACTTAGGCTGTCATATCTACAGGACAAAGTGTTTGGCTTGTTGTCAAATTAGATGCAATGGGAAAGGTATTCTTGAGGCTGCCTGTACCCACAACTTTCTTTGTTCCTTGATAAATGAGTCTTGGAAATGCCACCCACTATTCATGTGTTAATCGCATGATAGGTGTTTGAAGCCCATATACATCGATGCTCACTGTGTCACTCTGCTCCTTTGTGGGTTTTCAAAGAACAGGTTGAAACTAAAGTTCTAGACCCCATTTATGGCTCAGGCTCTTACCTCCTTTGGAGCCTGTACCAAACTACCACTAGTTTGGTTAAGGGGTCATGTGCATCCATCACACTAAGGTAAATTTGCACTAGGAGCTTCAGTACAGCACTGAGAAGCCTGCCCTTAGTTTTAACTGTGCTTCTACCTTTAAAAAAGCCAGATGAAGTATCTCAGTACTGAATTGTAGCTGGCAGTGTGCACATATGCCAAAGAGCTCACGAACCATGATTCCATTTTCAAAAGGACATTCAGTACTTAGGAAGGGAAGGCTTCCTAAAAGTCAGATAACCCTCCTTGTTTCACTTTTCCCTTTCTGGTCAATGGCAGATCACCTCCTAAGTGCTGAACCCATCTTTACAAATGTAAGACCTGCAATCACAAGGATTTTTAAATACCTTTTAAAATCTTATTACTCTGCCTACTTTGTGGATTTAAGTAGTATAAAATGGGAAGATGGAAAATAAAATGACATTTCTTAGTTATATCAGGGATTCTCTGCACTAGCCTATTAGTTCTTAAGGACAGACCTTTGAGGCAGGAACTCTCTGTCTCCATGTGTATGGAAAATGTTTAGCACTGGCTGGCACTTTTAGCTGCCAAACATGATAGATTTCTTGGTGTCTTTGTAGGATGGTAACAGTGGCTTTATCAATCCCAAGGAATACTACTTTCTCTCTCTTACTATTTTGAGTAGATCACACCATTCTTCCTCATTAGACTGTAATTGCTCTGTAATTATTTTAACTACAGCTGGGACAATAAGTCTTGGTGGAACAGTACCTTAAAAAGACCACTGAGGATTAAAAAAATCATCCCCTTACTTGATCTTTATTACTCCTCACCTCCTGCTGCAAGTATCACAAAAGGTCACAATAGCAGAAACGAAAATGAAATATTAAAGAATTTGAGTCAGGATGATCACCCACATGCTCTTCTAAGAGGGTACTCCGTCCAGAAAAGTATGAAAAGCCACATACTTCTGGTTACATTCTGGGGAAAAAAAAAAAAAAAAAGAAAGAAAGAAAGAAAAAAAAAAAGAGTAGATTTTGTGCTTTACATTCCTCATAATGAAGTTGTTCCTCCAAATGTGCATGCACCCACTGGAACCTCCCTTACTAAAACAGTTATCCAAGGACTAAGAATAGTAAATAAGAAAAAAAAAATATAGCAGGGCCTTCACAAGGATAGTTTTCAGCTTTACATACTAGTATTTTCTGCTTTCTTCTGTAAGCTTTCACAAGTGCTTCCTGACTGCACCTCAAGATCTACTTGTTAGGAGGGAAGAAATCCCTTTTAATCTTACTCCTTTTTACACATATTGTATATGATGTTTCAGCACCTGCCACACACAGACCCAGTTACACTTCATAATATATTTATTTTCACTCAAAACAAAGGTTTTCTTCCTGTGACCTAGTCCAGAATCCCTGCTTCCATCCCTCCCTACTCGGCAGCGCTGAGAGAACCAGTTACCTGCGTCCATCCATCTTACACATAATGCGTTTCCACAGCAGAGTTCTGGCAGATAAAATTTGCAACGTATTTTTGTAAACATTCACAACATAAAAAATCAAGTAACTATACATTACTGCTAGGACTATTTCATTTTGGAAGGTTCCGTTCTACATATATTTGAGTGAAAATTGTAGGTTATTCTAATTTTGTCCAAACTGATGTTAACCAATCTTGCACTCCTCACTTTGCCATTCATTCTCTTTTCTTCCCTGTTGTAATGCATCCTGTCTGCATCCACTGGGGTGTTCCAGTTTGCATATATGGTTCGAAAAAAAAAGTCGTATTGCAAAAAAACAGCTGTTAGAAATCAGCAATGTTTCTTCCAAAATCTGCAAGCTAAAATTAGTACAACAAAACTGACCATCTGAAGACTTTTCTCTTTGTGTCTTCAGTTTTCCACACGTGAGAAATATTCAAAGACGTAGGAATTTCTTAACCTTTTATCTATTCTTATCACATTTCAGCTTTTCTTGGAATACTGGCTGTATAGGGTTTGCGTGGCCAGGTTTTGGTCGCTGGGGGGCTACAGGGGTGGCTTCTGTGAGGCACAGGGAAAGGACCTGTGCTGGAGCAGTTCATTAAGAACTGCAGCCCATGGGAAGGACTCACGTCAGAGAAGGTCATGGAGGACTGTCTCCTGTGGGAGGGACACCAGTCTGCTGCTTTATCGGAACCCCAGTTCTCACTTTTTATTCCCATCTCATCTGTTTAATGCAGTCTGATGCCTGTGCTTGAACTGAATCCCTAATTTCACAAGTCCTCTTTAAAATGCCTGCAAATCAGGAACACATGTTTGTATGAAGTTGTCAGGTAACCTTGGGATTTGAATTTCTTAATAGCAGATTTCTTGTAAGTGATTTGCTTTTGAAAGTGATGTGTTTACAATATGTTATTTAATAACTTGAATAAATCTTTCATTTATGACTAAATTCAGGCACCAGATTCATTTTTTTGGCATAACTTCACAGGTTTCAGTGATGGATTGGCCTAGAGAGCTTGTAAGAATCATGTTCAGCTTTATTGCTTTAGTATGTCTTGGAAAATGGAAGATCGTGTTCAGAAAGCAGTGGTGAAATGAGCTTTAACATGATGATGCAATTGCAATTACTTGAGACATCTTGTTTTTCTTCTGTGCTCCTATCATAGAAGGAACAGCCACGCGAGAGTGACAGGGATATCAGTGGAAAAGGTCCTTCTAATCGTTGTTGTTTTGCTACAATGCAGACATGCCTGTAAATGGTTACTGAACTGAGCCTGCTGTAGATTCCACCTGCTGATTCATCTAATCCTCTGCCCTGTAAAGCGATTACAGGATACACCAGCTTTCTGCTTACATGGCACAGCTGCCTAAGGTGTCACAACCATCATGCTTCGTGTTGGCCTTATTCAAAGTGCAATATCTATGTCTGAGGTGGTTGTGATATAATTTGAAGTATATATGTTGGTGACAAAGGGCTTCTTTCTTTTCCGATAAAATGTTAGGGGCATTGCGAGATTATTTTACCTGTGCTAAGTGCTCTTTTTTTTTTTTTTTTTTTTTTTTTTAAATAAATCAGTTCCCTTAGTTAATCCCATTTTTCAGTTTCTCCTTTCCTCCAGTTGGTTTCTTATTCTTTGAGTGTGCTGTGCAGTTGGTGGATGCTCACCAGTCTATGCCATGTTAAGTTTCATGTAGGTAGTGTTTTTCCTTTCCTATTGCACCAAAAGATGATTTCAGATTTGCCTTACCTACTGCATTAAAAAAGAAAATGCCCATGGTTCACTGGCACTTAGTATACTCAAGCAAACAGAGTGGACAGGGTCCCAGAAGCTGTCCTTACCTACCTAAGTGAAAAATATATACTACTACCCTCTCACTGCACTCAAAAGGGAGTAAATTTGAAAAGTATTTTGACTAACAGCTGCATGCTTAGCACAAGGAAACCCATAATGGAAGGAAGAGCATGTATGTTCCCCAGCTGGCATGTGATCCTAGTCGTTGTATCAAGCACCAGGGAAGGAAAGGCAACCGTAGCTGTGCCATGGTAGAGATGGGCATGGAGCTCTTTGTAATGCAGCGAGAAACTTGCCTCAAAACAACGTACAATGCTTGAGTCAATACTATGGGAAAAACACTTTCTTGTTTCTACATACTTTTGTCTTGAAGTTGCTGCAAAAGTGTACAGTCAGAGAAGCTAGCGGTGAGATTCTCTTGCGAGAGAGCTCTAGGCGAGACACTTGCTGGATATAAGCCAGTAAGATATAGCCACATCTGACATGAAAGCTATTTGTGTTGGATGTGCTGATCCACTGTATGCACCACATTGCAGTTGGTCAGTGAATTTGTAGTGTTGCCCTTTTAATAAGAATTACAGTGATAAAATCTTGTATTTTTCTGTATTTGCCAAGCATCACAGGGAATTGTTATAGACTGATAAACATCCTTCCCATAATGGAGGTGCTGCCAGCCGGGAAAAATAAGTATCCGTATAGATTCTTCTTCCTCAAATGGAATGATGAAGATTTGCAAATAACGTACATAGCAGTTCTTTGGAAGCACCAGATTTTAGGGAGGCGTTTTTATGGGTGGCAGGAAACAGAATAGAAATGCATGGATAATTAAAGGCAAGAGTTTACTGCTGCTTCTTGCCTTGTGAGTATTAGGGAGAGAGAAAACGTTGCCTGTTACCTGCAGTTGTCACTAGATACAGTTCTCAGACACAACAAATGACTCCCCTTTTATGTGTATATGATCATGCCTCACAGACAGAAGGTGGTCTACAGACCTGGATATGAAGAGGCTTAGTGTAGTCCGTGATCCAAATCCAACTAAAGTCAATGTGGATCTCGAGTAAAATCAAAGTACTGGATCTTGCTTACAGGGTATGACTGAACCGAAGCTCTACAATGACTGAATTATTCCTACTCCTTTGTCTTTGTGATGAAGTACTGGTAAGCTCTGAGAGCACTAATGAACTAATTCTCTTTCAAATTATTCAGAGCCAATGTAGGACCTGAGAATTTTCACCCAATCACCTCACATTAAACTGAGGAGGAAACGGCTGCATTAGCCAAGCTGCTTAATGTTTCTCAGTCTAAGAAACAGCTTTATCTACAGACATCTAAGTTTCAGCTTTGTTAAAACAGTTTTTTTTTTTTTAAAATAATGCTCACAAAACATGAAACAAAAATCCAGTGTGGCCTCCCAGAGCTGCATTACAGATTTTTGTGAAATCCCTAATTGGGAGAAAACCCCTGGCTTTGTAGTGTAAAGAAACAGGCTGTTTTGTGCTGATGAAATCCCTCCAGGGTTCTGAAGGGCGCCACCTCATTTTTTTGAATACATATTATGTCCTCCTACTGATTCCATTAGTGATTCATGGAAATTATACCTATTAAACACAAAAATATTCATGTATCTGATTGCTGACATTAATATATTGGTTACAAAGACACTAAGATACCAGCTGTAAATTGAATGAGACTTTATTGCATGAAGTTAAAACATGGTAATAGGATGGTATTTTCTTCAGACTTTTGAATGCCTTCAAGGTAAAATTATTCCTTTTAGAAAATAGTAGATAACAGGTTTAATGTGTTTTGTTGTGATAGTAAATGACAGAGGAGCAGATTTCCTAGCTAGCATAAACAGCACATATCTGTAGGGCACAATGGGTTTCCATCATCTCACATGAGCCAGGTATACATTCCTTTGTATCCATAATCAGTGGATGCAGATATTTGCAGCCTGGCATCTGCAGCCTGGGATCTGAGCAGCATACCAGCAGCATCTCTTATTTGCAGAGTAGCACAAAAGGCATGTGAGAGTGTGAAAGAAGGGATGGGAAGAAAGCATTAAAGTATTAATACAGTAAGCTCTTGTCAGGCCTAGTAAAAATTTATAGAGGTTAAGTGAGATTAAAGCAGAAAGTTTGAGTAAACATCATTGTGCATTGAATCTGCTCAGAGACATCTGCATAGCAGGGAACCATGAGTGATACCTCCTTCTCCCATCTTCTGGGAAGACCTTCTGTTTGAGTTTGTCACTCTTTTCTTGGCTTTCTCTGTGGATTCTGTCAGGGCTAGCAAGGTGGCTTTGGTTCCCAGGTTGACTGGGTCTCCACATCTGGGATTTCAAACATTGCAGGAAAGCATATGCCTCATTTTTCATTTTTGGGGCTTGAGTCCATTGCAGTAGAGATTCACTTAAAAAAAAAAAAAAGCCGTCTTCATAGTATCTCAGTTACCTGCTACGTAATTATGCTGAATGATCTTCTCTAATCTAAAGATGCCATGGAATAGATTCTGCTAGAGTAAGAGATTGTTCTTGTGATCATCTAAATTTAGACTCAAGATACTTAACCAAACTAAAACCGCCAAATTTTGGAAAGCTCAAGATGAACACTTGGAGAATTATTAAACAGATGAGAGCCTCCAGACGATAAACTGGGTGTTCCTTCACATAACATATATAACACCTTCTTTGGACTTACTTCTATGATTCTTGGTATTGCGAAACTAAATAAACTGAAATAATGAAAGTGACACAGAAACAGATTTGTATTAAATGGCACACTAGTAAAGCTAAGCTTATCATATGTGACAGCCGCAGTGGGACTGGATGCTGGGATGCTGGCTTACCTTGCTCTTACATCCTTACACATGCCTGTGGTTCTTCAGTTCTGCTGACCTTGCTTATAAGAAGCTGCTGCCTGAGCTACAGATTTTCTGGCAGCACATCCCAAGAGAAGTGTTTAGCTAGATTATACCAAATCATTAACTGCAATCAAAGGTATAATAATTTTTCTGAACCAAGCATAATATTCTTACTAAAAGGGCTCTCTTAAGGAAAAAGACGGCTAGATTGAAGTCCTACATGTCTGTACCATAACTGCAAATGCAAACTGGCAGATGTGGATTTTGGATGTCTTGACTACTACTTTAGCAGGGCATTGGATCCACCTATCACACCAGATAGCTAGGGGTGACTGTTGGTGCCTGAATTGTGATTGCATTTAGTGTTTTTACCCAGGAGAAGGAGTGCAATATTGTAGCAGAACAGCTTTCTAGACATTTCCCATCTCTGAAGTTACCTATATGAAAACAGTTTCCGTTTGGGCTTTTCTTTGGGTTGGGTTTTTTGCCCCATTTATTTGGTGGCAGAGACTGGTGTTTATAATTAGGCTTAGGTATTTTCATTCTGAAGACACCAGAGGTTTGAGATAGAATGTGGTCATGTATCACATGTAGAGGTACTGTGACCTCTCAGTGAAGGAATTACTGAGATACACACAGCAAAGTAAAGTATTTTTAACAGGAAGAAAGTGAATATACATTAATATCTGTGCAACAACTTCTCCTACATTAACTATGCATTTAAATTTCATCCTGAAAATCTTGCTGAGTTTTCCAAGAGGAGGATTTGTCCTGTTTGACATGACTTCACTATAATCCAAGTCTCTGAATGCAGTTGTATGAACTTTCTAGCTTGCTTTTATTTTCTAAATGTTAGCCGTGTAAAATATTTCATTTTGTGTGAGTACTTTTTTTCATGCACATGGATTATTTTTCACATCTTTTTTTTCTCTATCATTCCTTTTTATTAGCCTTCCATTCCATGTGCTCAGAGTGTTGCTGCTCCAGCTCCATTTTAAAATCTGGAGCTTGACTCTGTTTCAGATAGTCCAGAGGAATTTTGTTATTAAAGCTAATGAAAATGTGATAATGGATTCCTTTCTTTGTGGAGGTATTTAATTTGCATTCAGACTCATTATTGTGTTAGCTAAATATGTTCAATCAGTCTAACTTCCCATGTGTTTTCTCTTCCGAAGTAACTACCTTAAAATACTGATAACACCAGAGGTGAATGGTACTGTTTTTCTGTCTTATTGACTAAGACTTTATCTTCTCTCCTTTCATCCCAGTGATAATTGCTTATCAACAGAAGCAGGCTTCTTGGTGTGACTCTGAAACCACCAAGTCTGTGGTCCCCAGCAAAGACAAATTAGGAGTTGGGTCCAGTGTATGAATCATAGTGGTTTTGATAGAAAGTGGATGATGAGGAAATATTGTATATGGTTGACTGTGGTGTCTGAGGTTGATAAGCCCCTTTCGTGGGCTTGTTTCTCACTCCTTTGAACCCCTTCCCATTTTGACTCTAGTATGCTGACAACAACATGGGGAGAAACAATAAGAAATATTTTCAATTAAAACAAAAATATTGCATTCTTTATTTTTCCTGTAAGAATGCTTCTAACTGCAGGGCAGATTTTACCCCCCTCACAGGATCAAAGGCAGAAAGATAAGAAACATCCAAGTACATGTGGTTCATGTTAATAAAAGCGCCGTTATAGCATTGCATGCAGCAAAAGCACGAGCAGCATTGGCTTTGGTGGAACAAAACAACAAGCTTCCAGTTCAGAAATAATCAAGAGTTTTAGGTTGTGTTTTGCAAATGGCAACAACACTTGCATTTCACCATAATAGTAAGAAAGAAATAGTTGTTGTGTAAGTGCAGGAAATGGAAGGTTTATTGGAAATTAAAGTGGCTGGAAATGGGAGGGGGATCTTTCTTTCCCCATTCCTTAGTTAATCCCTACGTAAAGTCAACCAGTCCTAACCAGTAGCCACGGCCCCTTGCACGGAAGCTAAGCCATGGGGAAGCTTGCAGCACAAGAGGGAACTGTGTTTCCTCCTTGTCCCACATCCGTCTGCAGTTGGGCATTCCTTCCCTAGCTCTCAGCTGAGTGCAGCAGCTCTGGTCTGCCCCCACCACATGGGCAAGGGGGAGAGCCTGGACAGAACTGGTCAGCACACAGGGCATAGGCTGTCAACACAATACCATCTGTATATGTGTGGTTGGTGACACTGGTGCAGCCAGTGCTGCAGACACGCTGAGCCGTGGTACCAGTCTACTGTCCATTGCCTGGTGCATGGCACAACGTGCTGAGTAGAGAGAAAGTCAGGAGTAATTTTTATGTGAGTTACAAGATTTTGAAGAGGCAGCAGCTAACACTTATCTGAGAGCTGAAAGGCTCTCAGCAGTTCATGCTCTCATGGCAAGAGGCTGTCAGTTCCCAAAGGGCTTACAGATCAATTACACAAATGAGGAAAGCAGTGGGAGGAAAGCAGTGTTGAAGAACTGAGAATGACCCAAGACCAAGAACTGAGAATGACTCCGACCCAAGTGGAGCACCAGTGACAGAGGCCAGGTATGTGCCTGTATTTCCTGAAACCCAGTCTGAGCCTTAGAACCTTTCTGCACATGCCAGTGGCTTTGCTATGAGACTGCATTTTTTCCCAACCTGCAAAGATTTGCTGTTTAATGAAAAGGATTAACATCTTTTTCCTTTTGTCTGAATTATAGCTTTTGCCATAAACACTCTGCTGTTAAGCAATATTTTTCTTCTCTTTTTTGTTCAATTCAGCTAAGGTGGTAAGTCCTATTTTATGCAGGGATTGTTACTGAGTTCTTTAGAATAGGAATAGTTTGTCCAGGAGAGTAATACATTAAGTGTTGAGCCAAGAAAAATTAAGAATCTTTCATCTCTTTCCTTCTCTTACGACCTTTTTACATTTTAGAAGAACAAACTTTCTTTTCTCTCTAGCTTTCTTTTTTTCCCCAGCACCTCTATTTTTTGGCCATAGTCTTTCCTGTGGTACTAAGTTTTTGCTTTAGTCTTACTCCTCCCTTCACCCTTCCTTTTTATTCCCTTTGCTATTTTCTCCTCCTGTTGCCTCCTGTTTCTTGGTAGCATACAGCTTCATTCTTGCAAGAGGATTGCCTCCTGCAGGCAGTGACCTGTCCTTCCCTGTATCTTGGTCCCTCCCCACAGCTCTGCTCCAGTGAAGGCTGTGGAAATCTTCCTGATCTTTGAAACACAGCACTACCGAGAGGCTGTCAATCATGTCTTACCATGTGTATGTTGACTAGAGCAGCAAAGCAAAAGAAAAGGAAAGAAAAAGAAAAGGCTCTAGGAACTATGCTTCTGAACCTAATGTTTGTAAATCAATTCCCCTGCATCAAGGCTAACATTTTTCTTTGCAATGTTAAAGTTGATTCCCAAAGATACTCCTTTTTAGTGTGTTGATTTCAGGCTGCATGACATGTTGATACCATGTGAGGCTTTGTGCTAACCGAGCTGCTGAGATCGCATCCTATTCTTTATTGTCTTATATCATCCTTACTAAATGTTATGACCTGAATTTTACTTGCATTTGGTAGTATTGCAGTTAAAACTTTCTTCCTAAATGTCTCAGGATTAATGATGTACAGATGTCAACAATGAGCTGGAGGACAGCTTCAGCCAGGGTAGATGAGGTTGGTTGTTTGCATCATAATACATTGGATGCAGTGATTTAAACAAAGGACAGTATCATAACAGCGTACTGTGGTCTAAATATCCATGAGGAGCAGAACAATCCAACTGGCCATGGCTATAGGCTAACCACCATCAGCCAAAGTAGGTAATACAGTTTTACATAATGTTCATTTCTAGTTCACCTGAAAGAGGAAAAGGAATTAATGGCAAGAAAAGCTTTGCAAGAATGAAGGAAGATTTGTTGTATGTGGGCTTTTTAAGTCTGTTGATAGAGGAATGGTAGTAGTCTTTGGGTAACAGATAAGATTTTTTAACTTATGGTGACAACCATAAATTTGCTATGTTCAGGGCTGATCAGCAGCGTGTCTCTACATTATAGAAAGAAGATAATCCCTTTGTATGGCTGATGCATCCTCTCTGCTTCCTTGCTTAAAGAAATCAAGGTCAAGATGAGCCTGAATGTGTTCTCCATTGTTCCTTTCTTTTCTCTGACAATAGCTGAAAATTTTCTTAAATAATAGTGATTTCTTAAATATTTCAGTATTCCTATTTTGCTTGAGAACTTTCCGTTGCATAAAGTCAGTACTGAAAACCTGACAGCATTCATTAAGCACTTTTCTCTATTGTGTTTCACTATTGTGCATGCATTAAAGAACACCAAGAGGGCAACCAAAAGTAGTGAGCAAAAATATACTGTGTTTTTTGCTTTTATAGCCTTGGCATTAAACTGTACTGCCTTGCAGTTTTAAAGAGCTCTAATGTTTCAGAAAGAGTCAGTCATTGAATAATGAAACATTCACTCTAAATTTCTTCAGAATTTCCACAACAAACTAAGTGTGAAAGAATGAGACCTTGCTAGTGAAAATTGGAAGATTTTTCCAGTGGATGAAGTGCAGTACATAAGTAAGAATAATTACTCATGAGGAAAAATTAACAGAATATCTTCTCAGGCCTGGTGTCAAACACCTGAAACTCTAAAACCAAATGACCATATAAAAGTGCCAGGGAAAAAAAAAAAAAAAACAGAAAACCCCTTCCATTTAAGTATTTTTGAAAAAACAATATCAAGAACATAATTTGCTTTGTAAATAGCATACATAAATTTTCAAATGCCCTGTAAGAAGAAAACTTTCAGCAAACTTCTGAATGTAGCTTTTTCTTTTTTTTTCTTTTTCTTTTTCTTTTTCTTTTTTTTCTTTTTCTTTTTTGTGGGATCTACAGCTTGGTTGTGTTATATTGCAGTGCTTTTCTGTAACTTCATCTTCCTGGCAGAACTATTTCTATCATAGTGTAACATAATTTATTATTCTTATAAAATAAACCCTCTTTTTTTCTGGAAGACATAGTGATGCATCACGGAGGAAAGCACTTCAGTTTGTAGGAGTCCCAGCTCGCATAAGTAGGATATAGCCAGATTGTAATTCCAGTGAGGCACCATCCTGCCTAGGCATTTTAAGCACTAGTCAAAATGCCAAATGTTTGGGGGGAAGGATAGTGTGCTTTCTGCTGTTTGAGGGGTTTTTTTGGCTTTTGGTGTTCTTTTCTTTTTCACTAGAGAAAAGAAGAGTTCTTTCCTAGGGCAAAAATAGACCAAATACAACCTGTGACTAAAGTATTTGTTTCTGTGAAGCTCTAGATTATTAAAAGCAAATTAGAGGGAGGTATCTACTATTGTATGAAACTGGCAACACTACATTCAAAAAGTAAGGTCGCATAAAGAGGCTGGTAGAATGGTGAAAGAGTGCTACACTGGGTGAGCACTGCTCCCAGTAATGCCAATAATAAAATCTTATTTATTTGAACGTGAAAATGAGCTCTTTAAAAGTAATATGCTACAATCTTTCACAGATGCTTAAAGGGATCCTAAATCTGCATCAAAAATACTGCAAAATCTGTCCCTTCACAAAAAAAAATGAATGTTTAGATCAAATTATGTTTGATTTATTGTTTTAAAAGAAGAGAATAGAAAAAATGGAGAACAAACAAACAAAAAAAAAAGATCCCTTACTATATTTGTCTTACTCAGCCAGTACTAAAAGAAAAACATCTGTGCCCTTTTCAATAATTGCTATATTATTCAGTTTGATGCACCCAGTGTGATGAACACCACAGAAGACTTCCTGGCTTTTGATTGAAAACCGTGTGGTCTCAGAAAGCCTGCAGTCTCAAAAAACATTTGCCAAGGACATACCTGGTTTATTTAATGAACAGGAAACAGTGCAGTTGACTAGTACTGACCTTGCCTGCAGGTACCGCATCCCTGAAAGACTGAGAGGGAAAAGTAATGGACAGTGCGATGAAGTGATGCACAGCTGGGCAGATGATTCTGTGAAGAACAGTTGCCTGATCTGGTAGTGCTGTATTTTCTTTGGACAGGTTTATGAAGTGTGTTTGTATCTCCCAGCAAGACTTGGGAGCGCTGCTACTGCCGAAGGTTAGCAGGGACATCTAGTGGAGTCAGTAAATTAAACTGGGATTGCTTCTGCCACTTGCTGATAAACTCACAATGTTTTTGAGGAAAGGCTCTTTTTCAGCTTTATGTCCCAAATCATATAGCACCATAACCCTTCTTGGTACTTTTTTCTCGATTCTGTGAAGCAGCAAAAAACCGCATGTGTGCTTTAAGTATTGTGACAGTCTTTCAGGAGAAGAGGGTTGTTGACAATTGTATGACTGCTATAATCAGGGTTTGCAGAAACAAACAAGCAAGAGGTCACTTAAAATCATGAATTCCACATATCAACTTTAATATTTTATCAGTATTAAAACCGGGAAATGCCTGTGGTTCTGATAGCTTTAAGTTAACCACTTTAAATGTAATGCAGACTGTTGTTTTCTTTTGTTATATAGGTATTATGCATGACCACATTTTTCTGTCTTCTGGGACTAAATAATTGCCACTAAATCAATAATTCTTATGAAAGTGAGACACTTAAATGACACTTGAGGAATCTTTACATCTAAAATGCATTTCCTGTAAAGCCATAGGTCAACTTCTAGATTAAATTTAAACCGGTGCATACTCAGTGTACAAGGTCACCTTGTACTGCAGCAGCTAAAAGCAGCCATACTAGACTAGGCAGGGGTCCATCTAGCCCAATATTATGTTTCATTTGTTGGTGGCAGCATCACCAGAAGAGTCCCAAGATAAATGTGAACAAGTTAGAGGGCCTGGCTGCCTCCTGAAGAAACCGGGAAAAAAGACCAAAAATGTCAGAAGGTTAGCTTGGTTCACTAAGCACAAAACAGGGCTTGCTGTGCCAAGGTGCTGCTCTAGGCTGGAGCTGCACCCTGCGCTTACCATCTTTGCAGACACCAGCAATCGCTGGTGTATTCTCAACTCAGTTTTACTGCGTGTAGGATGATGAAGGGCTCCACATATCATGAGTTAACCAATGAACAGAGTTTAAGAAACACTACTCCAAATTGATAGTATTGTAATATTGTACAAAGACACTATGCCATGTCTTGAATAATGGCTCTTTGTTCCTTGTCTCTCCCACAAGGTGCTCTGAAAGCCTGAGAGTAAGCACTTGGGAAAGAGGTTGTTAAAAGTCTTGCACTCTCATTTCTTGCTCTGCCTACATCCAGAACTGTTTTAAAATTCTACATTTTTGAAATTGTAATGAATATGATTCTTTCATTACCTATTCTGTTAGCAGCATTTTGCTCTTATCTTAATTTTTCTTTTAAATATGAAGAAGGTTCAGTGTGCTACTGCACCACTACTATGCAGTAATACATAGCTCATAGCATTCTGGATATTTGTGTCTGAATTTTGCTTTAGGGCTTTATAAATTTATTAAGATAATAAAAACTTTTAGAAAAAGGAATGTATTCAGTTCTTCCTGTCAGTATTCCTAGTTCTTACACAAGCACTAGCTATTTTTTTGCTGAAGTTGCCCTTGCTAATGTGGCTTGATTCTGGTTGTACTGAACTATGAGAACCAAAAGTTGTTCTAGATATCGTTGCCAAATAATGAACAGTTACTTTGCATTAAAAATTTAATTTGCTGGACTTGAGCTGAAGAAAACCAAGTCCAATATCATAGTTGTTTTGAGATTTCCCTATTCTCCTCAGCCTGAAGGACTCATTTACTTGTTTACTTTATGCTTATTTTTTTCCCGTTTGCCTTAAAACTTTTCAGTCTCAACAGTGGAGTAAAGAGAATTTGAAGTCAAATGAGAACCAGGCTGAATATATGTGTGGAAATACGTATTCATCAGTGTCTTGCTAAGTTAATGATAAAGATATTTCAAGTAGTATAGCAGCTGTTTTGAGAAATAGGGTCTAAATCAGGGCTGAGAATTATGTATTCAGCATTTCCTCAAATGGCACATATAATTTCATACAGATATAGGTGTGTATTTCCAGATAATTTGTTATTTAACCGAGTTACTCAAATATATTTGAGATTTTTTTTTTTTCATCACTTCTTGAATTTATGACAGGGAACAGGTATTCCTGTTGGTATATTAATGGTAGGTTTCAGGTAGAATATGATAGAAGGAAAAGTTTATAAATTATATACCAATATTACACAGCAGTGGAGTGGAGTGCTGAAAAGGCTGATGGAATGGAAGTGTGAAGTGCTGACTTCTAATGCTATCTTAATTAAAATTGTCTCTGTTAAAGTCCTTTTACTTACAGAAGCTGACTTCCATAGACACTTCACACTCCATATTATGCAAGTGTAATTTAAAATTTGAGACAAGTGAGCAAAGTTATCACTTCCACTGGGAAAGCTATGAATCACACGTAAGTATAAAAAGCAGTATGTCACCTTGGCAAATTAAGGTGGTAGCATGCAATATTGGTTTTTTGGGTGTCTGTTACAGATGTTTAGTCAATTTTATTGATACATCAGACTAGCAAGTGCAGTACATACTTATACCCATCTAAAAACAGTTCCTAAACACATGAAAAATGCTCTGCCTGAACAACCAGTTAGCACCAGATGGCATGGCAGGACACTGTCTAAAACTTTTCAGAACTGAAATTACAAGGATTTGCTTTTCTGCAAAGAAAGACATACTTAAATCTCCTCAAGTAAATTCAGATAAACACTTAATTTATAAAGTACCCCTTAGCAGTAGAAGTCTTGCTCAAACTATAGCTTCATCATTTTTTGTCCATTGCTGCTTAGGTCTATGCATTATTGAAATAGCAACCTGAGCCTTAACCCACTTACCTGCTTTTGAAACTCTATGAATTTGAAATGTAAATTTCACAGGAGGATGGGTGGATATTTTCAGTTTCTAGAGCAATTACATAACCTCCAATTGTTTGTGCTATAGGATTTCTACAAGGCTTGTTATTTATTCAAAACCAACACATTTCATGTTTATATTAGTCACAATATTTTTTATGTGTAGAGGGCTCTTCTGGGAAGGAAAGGAAAGAACAAAGATAGCTTTTTTTCCTCAAGACATTAGGAAAGTTTCAAGCTCCTTTGGGGTCATGCTTTTGAGAGATGATAGAGGCAATGTTTGCCAATCAGATGTTGTTGTGTACGTGCTGTTGTGCCATGCCAGGCTTGTTTCTTATATGTCATCATCAGACCTTTTTACAGTGTTGAGAGTGCTAAAAGCCACTCAGTCAGACAGAGTTTGAGCATGCCTGAAATATAACTGAGCACAAATTTTCTGTCTAGGCTTGTTTGGTCAGATGGTATTGTGGTTGATTACCATAGCTAAATAAAATATTTGCATTGTTACAAAGTTAATAATACAGGCAGAGTCCTTAAAAGGAAGGAAGAACACTGAGCTCTCGCTTGAAATGATGACTCAATGAAGCAGACAGATTTGGGAAAGCTGCTGCATACGGCAGAAGGTCTCAACAAGAAGGTCCTCCCACCAGCACTGCCAGATTGTGCAAAGGGATGCAGAAGACGTGCATGCTATCCAGGCAGTGGGAAGTCGGTCAGAGACTGTTATATTTAATCTACACTCCACCTACCTCCCCTGTGCTTTTTTAAGGATGCACAGCCATTCCAAATTACAGCCATTAGCCAAATTGTTATTTGGAAATGTTTGGGGGGATTTCGGGTCTGCATTCAGATTGCCATTCCTATCTCCTCTGTGCCTTTTCCCCTTCAGCCTACTCCACGTGAAGTCAGTGAATCATTCTCTTCTCTTTCGTCCATATGGCAGGATGTACTAGAAAAGAGGGAGAAATGCTCAAACAGAATATATTCTTTCAATCCCAGAGGAGGCAAAGGGGAATAAACAGCATTTGCAGCTTATTTTCTCCTCTTTATATTTGTGCATAAGCCAGAAGGTTTGGGCTGTTTCTTTTCCCTTCCAGAGACAAGGGCTGGTCACCGAGTCCCAATGGTACATTCATTTGAGTGATAAGCAGATAGCAGCACTCTTTGCAACTATCTAAAATCCTCTTCTTGTGCAGTCGATAGTGCAGAATTCAGTAAAATGTTGATCAAACCCCAAGTTGCATTCTCTAAACATCTGCCTTATGCTAACTTCATCTTATAAATTCTTGTTCACGAGATCTTTACAGTCAGTGGTTACACATCAATATTTGGATGTGGTTACCATGCAGAAAATCAGATAAATTAGCTATAGTGAGCATAAAATCAGTTTAAGCAAAGTTAGACGGAGCAGTGTTTAAAAAGAAAGAACCGCCCACTTTATTGACAGTAAATTCATACAAATCAACAGAACCAACAAAAATTTACCAGCATAATTTCCTTTCACTACAACAGTGAGGCAGATATTGACCAACTGTCTTAATAGACTTGTGGTTCAGCTTTTCAGGCATTAAATTTCCTAACTGTGAAAAGAATTGGCAGCCAAGTGACTCTTGTTTAAAATATGTTTGTGTTAAAAAGAAAATGGACATACTGATACTGAAGAACTATGCTCACAGCTTTGTAGAAAGATATAATGTATTTTCTTCATCAATTATAAGTTTTAGTCCACAAGAATTTGAGTCAAAACTTCATAGAAGAAGCAACCATACTGTTGCCAGTACTCATTTCACCGTGGTTCTGTCTCAGATGGCACTGCAATCATCTAAAAATCCTCATTTAATTAAGGATTAAAGGGACCTTCCCACTCTGCCTGATTTTATGTACAACATTTTTGAAATAAAAAGGGTCCCAGAATCTTGTAGGCTTTGCAAGTTGAGGTGTTGCATTTCGGAAGTGATACATAGTGAATAGCGAAAGCCTACAACTCATCTGTTGCAAAGGCTCAACTGTTAAGCTGTTACCTCTGCAGCCACAAAACTCTACTTCATTTGATAATGCACCTATATGTGTATATTCTTCCATGTCTACATTGCATTTGGGTGGAAGACTAGACTTCAAAGTTGTTTAAGCATAATGCTCTCTATCTGCGAATACTTAATCTGCCCATCTGCCCTTCCTTAGGCATAAACGGAAAATACATTTAACAAATGAGTTATTTTAGTTTCCAAATTGTCTGTTACTCAAAACTTACTAACATATATGCATTAAAATAATCCTTATGAAAATTAGTCAGCTTCCTTTCAAATGGCTTGTGCTTTAATTAAGGCTCAGTAAGAACTATTTACCTGATGTACCCCAAAAGAAAAAAACACAATCTGCCCAACTGTGGTAGCTGGTATTTAGTGCTATCAGCCTTTTAACATAATGCTGCTTTCCATTCTCCACAGAGCAGGCCAAAACTAAGAGACAGTCTAGAGACCAGAGATATGGTCCTGTAGTTGATCCTACTGCAAGTCCCATGCCACTGTGCAGGGATCTGCCTGGATAATATCAACAGAATGTTAGGAATCCAAATCCTTAGTCTGGGAACCAGAGAGAAAAACAGACAGCAGCAGCTGCCATACTGAATACCCCCTTATGTCAAGGTTTTTCAAGAATGTTTGTGATCCTTTCAAATGCCAAAATAAATGGCTAGCTTTTATGAATTTTCTCTCACTTCTAGCAGCTAAGCTGTCCATAAAACTGGATACTTATCTTCATGGTGGAGGCTCTTAGCCTGAGACCCAACTGGAAAATACTGGCTGAAAGTCTGTTCCCACAGTAATAGCTGAGAACCCTTTTTCCTTAAACATGTGGCTGTTGTTAATGAAATAAACGTGGAGCTTTAGTTCTCCAAAAGCAAGCAATACCTAAACTGACAAAGGTCTTGAGCAGGACAGGAACAGGAACAGTTCATGGCTTGAACAGGAAATCCCAGTTCATGGCTTTGATCCAGAAGCTATTACAGAACATGTCCTGATTTACATATGAATTTCCCAGAAATCCAGAAGCAAGCATGGCTGGAGAACAACAGGCTACTTGCTCAGCTACACTAGGCTTCATAGCTGACATATATACTTTTTTGTAATTTTTAATGCTATAAAGTCTGTGTAACCTGAACTTTGGAGTTAATTTACCCTCTTCCAATAAGACTATTGTATTTATTTTTATTTCATTTTATATTTAATTACATGTCCCACAGAGTGGCTAACTGCCTACCAATCCTTAGTTCTATACAATAGTATTCTTAAATCTTTTGGAGAACATTCAGTTCATCAAGACCTGCAAAGCAGAAGGCAGAATAAGGCATTCTGAATCACTGACTCAAAAAACAGGTGTAATGCTCATTATTAACTATGTGTTCTCCTCTGTCTAGACCTTGGAATATAATTGAAGTGTGCCGTTTTCCTTTCCAAAGTGATTGACAGAGCTCCCAAATGAAGCTTGGGCAGGAGAATTCTGAATCACAGCACTGAGATTTAGCCTGAGCCATTCTCATCTATCAGTTTTCTACAGAAGAAGCTTTTATTTTATACAAGCACGGATAGCACAGTAATTCTCTGCTGTTTACTCTCCACCGCATGTACCATTATCAGTTACCAACTTGTCCCACTCTGCCACCGCATAAGCAATGGCAGACATTCAGACCTTAGTAATCAGACCCTCCCTGCAAATCACCAATTTAGCATGAAGCAATTCTAAAATTTTATAAGAAATTATATTATGTTGTTTCCCTTTTTTTCCATCTTTTTAAAACTTTTTTGGTGTGTCTTTGCTTCTATATTTTAGAGATCACGGTTCCTCAAACTCAACATTTTGACATTATGTCTGTAAAAGTGGGCTTGATTTCTCTAACTGGAATCCAGAAGCTTAGCTTAACACCTAGAGACTCAAAGTTTATCAGTACTGTTATTATCATTGTACTAAATGCATCTATGCACTTAGAGAAGTGCACTATTTTTTTCTGTTTCTGCCTCCTAAGTGTATGCTTTGTATTGTACTGACTGATTGAAGATGGGATGGCAAAATATTTTCTGATTTTTTTTTCTAGCAGAAAATATTAAGTTTAAATGACCCTATTAAAAAATAGAGTTTTTCTGTCATAGAGGGCAAAATAAAAACCCCAGACAGTTCTAGGAAGGTTAGAGAGACAGAAATTGAAAAAGAAACATCATCTATTGAGCAAACAGTTACCCTTAACCTGACTGACTTCACATGCATGAGTCATCCTGCCAGATTCAGTAGTTCATCTGCTTTTAAGTATTATGTGATATTGCTGCCTTTGAGGGTACAGGAACCTGTGTGGAAGTGAAAGGGCTTTTTATCTGAACACAGTTTATATAATAAAGGAGGAAGGAAGGAAAATTCAGTGTTCTTATCTGAGATACTCACTGATGGAAAAAAAAAAAAAAAAAGAGTATTTCTGTATCTTCCTTAATTACCTAAGGAAGTCCCATCCAGCTGCAGGAGACTGTAATGTGTCAAAGCTGCAGAAAAGCTTACAAGCGTAGGGAAAATGAGTAAAATCTTCCTATTATTTAGCATGTGTCTGACTATACACTTTGCACACAAGTGCACAGCCATTGGCAAAATTACTTGCTTGAGGAAATTAATTGGAATTTGGTTCACAGCATTTCTGCTTCCAGTGGTACCACTGGCAAGCTGCTCTGACTCCAGTGGGTACAAGATTCTTCTCATCCTCTTACCTAATAGAAGATTTAGTTGGGAGTGAAGCCAGTCTGTGACATCAAACACTGAACTGTCTTCAAAAACTGCAATGTTGTTTTAGCAAGCCGTGCGTGTATTCAGCCCGAGAACATGCCCACACAGACTTGAGGACACCAGTAGGGGGTCTTATGTCCAGGCTTGCATGAGAACCACACCCAGGTTTCAAGTGTCCACCTGCAAGAGGCACAGGGCTCTCGAGGGTTGTCACTGCAAGCCACAAGTTGACCCTTTGCCATGCTGAAGTGATCCAAACCTTCCTGTGTTTCAGCCCAAACTCCCACACTCTGAGCCCTCTCCAAGGAAGAGGAGACACAAAAGAGCACAACTTTGCACCAGGAGGAGGACAGTTCCCACCTCTCTGCAGATGCATGAGGCTCTGACCAGCTCTTAGGCCAGGCACTCTTTGAAGTAACTAGAGGTGCATCCTCACATCCCAACAAAGGGTGGTTTAGTAAATAGACATTTACTGACGTTACCCATGGAAGCCTGGTTTGACAGTGCTTTAAATCTGGGTTCAGCATTAAAAGCAAGCATAGTAAAACCATAATGTTACGATTAATGTTAACTCAGATACCCCAGTCTTACGAGGAGAGAGGTGTTTTCTGTGAAATACTGGGTCTGATCACAGGCATGGCATAGGAGGTGGAGGATGTCCTTTCAGTAAATCCTCTCTGTCCCCAGTCCTAAACTGAAGTGTCCTGTTCTTCTGTCGTGGGATGTAAGGCATAAAGTCACAAAAAAGAAGGAAGTGAATGTAATGTCTGATGTCACTACTTGGTGAGAGACCTGGATAGGTTGACACAGTGTTTATTTATATCCCAGGTAAATTAAATACAGAGGAAAAAGAATAAGCTATGAGCATTCCTGTATTTTTTACCTCCGCTGCTTTCCAAAAGGCGTTGAGCTGAGCTCAGGTGGTTGTAAATGGGAAGAGGAATATCTACACTTCATTGTGACGGGACTGAATTGGTTATCCTTTTAATGTTCACTACTGAAGTGTTACTTTACTAACTGCAGTAACTGCAGACTATTCTGTCTGTTTTGAAAGAGACTGAAAATGGAATTTGGGGGGATTGCTATATTATTCTTGTACTCATTCAATTATTGCATATAACTGCTTATGAGCAAGAAGTTATGATAACCTTAGGAAAACAGGAAAACAACAAATAATTTTTATTTTTACTGAGGCAGCAAAGCCAATATTGTGGATACACTGAACACCTTTCACAGTTTTGTGTCATCTGCCATGGTGTGGTATTGACTTCCTTTATAATTTATAACTCAGTTTCATGCATCTATAATTATTTGCAAAAAGACAACAAGTAGTCATTGTTTCTTCTCCTTTCCAAAAAAAACTAAAAATGTGTGAATCCTCTGAGTTTTGCACAGCACTTGGTCTTTTTGTTTCCCAGAACAGAATAATTAGAGAGAGAGAGCCTGTCTTGAGAGCCCACCAGGTGTTTATTTCTGACTCTTCTCATTCCCATACCAGCTGCTTGGGTAACAAGCGGAGGAGCGGTCATTGCTACATTTTTTTGCTCCTCTGCTCTCATTTAAGAAGCTAGTGAAATCGCTGAGCCGCATTATTGCTTTTTTTTTTTTTTGGTACAGTTGGATGCAAAATCAGGAGATCAAATGGAAAAGCATAGAAAGCTTTGAATAAATATCAAGTGGAAGAAAGGGCGCTGGGTTTGTATTTCTGTCATACACGAGAACGAAAATTATTGCCTTACAGAGAATTTGCTGGACTGTGAAGTGTGTAAAAGATGAACTGAAATCTGGCCACCCAGTAAAAAAATGGATGCACTGGAGGAACAGCCCAGTGTTCCTTTTTGAGTATCATTCTTCCTCATTCTTAAGCACGAAAGCTGAATTTGGCTGAGAAGCAACTACAAGGAATAGACTGAGTATAACATCTTGAATGATCTTGTTGTGTGAGTCCCTGAACACCAATAACAAATCATGGATCTAGAGAGTTTTGTGAGGACCCTCAGTTTGGGCAGAGTCAAAATATTCTTCTGAGGCTTATGGTTTCTCCTTACATAGTACCTGTGAACAGTTAGAGGTCATGACTGCTAACACGGCATATGCAAATAAATGAATCGCTTCTTTAGATGCACTATACTGACTGACTTTATTATAGGGGAGAGGCGGGGAATCATGGAAAATAGTGGCACAAATAACCATTTTGCAGTAGATCTGTATGAGAGAAAACGGTTATTTTCACACGTTTTCTTTATCTGTTAGTCATCCCACTTTCCAGATCCTGAGCCATGAATAGTTGCACAACTGGCAATTTCATACCATATGGAAACTTAACTACTGGTAATTCCACTGAGATTTATGGCAATGTGCAGCAAAGTTTTTCTACACTTCTGATCAATGGAATTGAATGGAGTGGAAATCTCCTTCTTAGTGTGTGTGTTTCAAGGGTAAAATCTTATCTCAATACCTTTTGCAACCTCATCAAGACTAATTTTGATCAGCTAAGAGGAGGCTCACAAAGTATCTAAAGCTACCCAAAGACACCTTTAGATACCTAAATGTATTTTTGCTACCTAGACTTCCCAGTTGAAACAGACAGTTGCTTACTACATGTGTGGCTCTGGTCTGCAGCTCATCTCCTAGCTAATTATTTTTCAAAACAAAATAAATTACATGAAATTCCAAGGCAAAATAAGTTTCTTATTTTTAATTCCCATGCTAGATTTACTGAGCTCCATCTTAGTGCCCTTGAATTAAGAAGCCAATAGATGTGGGGTTTTTTGGATTTTAGCAAAGCTTTTGACACTGTCTTGCACAATATCCTTATGGAAAAAAATGTTCATCACACATCTAGAAAAGTCCATAATACACTGGGTGAGCAATTGGCTGACGGGTCAGCCTCAAAGGGTTATAGTAAGTGAGGCTTGGGGCCAGTCACCAGTGGGGTTCCCTGGGTCTCAATTTTAGGGCAAGTGCTCTTTAAAGTTTTTATAGATGATCTGGACACAAGAATCAAATGCACATTAAGTAAGTTTGCCAATGATACTAAACTAAGAGGAGCTGTGGAGTTCCTCAAGGGCAGGGAGACCTTACAGAGAGATGTGAATAGACTAGAGATCTGGGCAATCACCAACCATATGAAATTTAACAAGTGCCAGACTCTGCACCTGGAATGGGGTAATCCTGGTTATACATACCAACTTCAGGATGAGAAGCTGGACAAAGAGATCTGGGGTCTGGGTTAATGGCAAGTTGGCTAGGAATCAACAGTGTGCCCTGGCAGCCAAAAGAGCCAACCCTGTCCTGGGGTACATCAAGCACAGCATTGCTAACCAGTGTAGGGAGGTAACTGTCCCACTCTGCACCATACTGGTGTGGCCCCACCTCAAGTCCTGTGTGCAGGTTTTGGAGCCTCAATGTAAGAAGGATATAAAAAGATTTGAGTGCGTCCAGAGGAAAGTGACCAAGGTGGTGAAAGGCCTTGTGTGCAAGACTTAGGAGCAGCTGAGGTCACTTGCCCCTTCAGCTTGGAGAAGAAAAGGTTGAGGGGTGCCCTCAAGTCTACAGCTTCCTCAAGTAGGGAAGCTGAGGCAGACATGCTGGTCTCCTCTCTCTGGTGAACAGCGATAGGACACAAGAAAATTGAATGAAGCTGCATCAGGGGAAGTTCAGATTGGGCGTTCAGAGAAGGTTCTTCACTGAGAGGGTGGTCAGTCACTGGAACAGGCTCCTCAGGGAAGTGGTCATGGCACCAAGCCTGTCAGAGTTCAAGTTTTGTCTGGACAATGCTCTTAGTCATATGGTTTAGTTTTAGGTAGTCCTGTGAGGAGCAGGGAGTTGGACTCAATGATCCTTATGGGTCCTTTCCAACTTGAGGTATTCTGTGATTCTATGATTCTATGACTGAAAGCATGATCATAGTAATTAGCCCTAGCTGGGGAACTGCCTGAAAAGAAAATTTAAATTGCCAAATAACTAATACCAGCCTTATACCTACACACACAAATAATACTGTTCTTATAATCATTCTTGAATTCTAGATCATGCTAGAAATGTTTGTCAATGGGACGAGTAATAAAGGTTAAGTCTGCAGTGAATTTTCCAAATCAAATGAATTATAACTTACTGGGAAGGAGTTTGGAGAAAATCATGTCACATGTTTCAGAACAGAGACATATTGCCAGCAACCTTTGCTTTGTGGATATCCTTTCGCTTCCGGATTCACAAGTCACAATCTTCCCCTCAGGATACGAGTGAAATGAATGCCTCTTTTGTTTTTCCTCAGGCATTACAGAGTTTTTGCATTTATGGTAGTGTCAGCTCAGAAATGACACAGATGTGCAAGATATCTTCCACTGGAGGAGATGCAGGAAGATCTCCTGTCCACAGCTCTGATTATATCCTTCCTGTTCATGCATCCTCCTTGTCTGCATCCCCCTCCCCACTCCTGTGATCAGTAACACTGAAAATACGCAATGCTTTTGAGAGTGAACCAATTGCCTTCCATCAGTTCTCCTCTTTTCTTCATTTTTTCCAGCTACTGTTTGTCCGAAGTGATAGTTTAGAGCTAGAATCTAACCAAAAGATTGAAATATTGTGAACGGCCTTCATCAAGAGGTATATAAATGGTTGCTGTAGTATAAAACTTTATTTCACACAGCACCTACAGTAGCTTTTGAATAAGTGAATTTCAGTTCAAATCATGGGTGCCTTCAGTCTTAAGATCTCAAATGATATGGTCTCATCTGGTTTCTGACAATTGTCTTTGATATTGTGAGCTTTTAATTAGGAATAAAACTGAGACATCATTGCAGATAGAGGTATCCATTCAGACTCAAGCATTCATTTCTTATTTTATTTTTTTAATTAGGCCGTCTGAAAGTGCTCTGGCAGCAGAAAGATATTTTAGCATTAATTTTATTTAGGACAAGGACAAGTATGTTATTCTCAGAGTGTATTATTACAGATGGCATAAACAGTGCTTGCCTTTAGAGACTTCTAAGCATATATGCATTCTTTTTGTGTGTGTGCTAGTATGCATGAACACAGAACTGGTTGAAAAATATCCATTGAAACTGTTTCTTGATAGAAAGTTTTGTTTTTAATGAAACTGTTCTTGTTTCAGCTAAGACACAGTTAACTTTCTTCACAGTAGCAAGTAAGAGGCCATGTTTTGGATTTGTGCTGAGAAGAAGGCTGATAATATACTGATGTTTACAGTTGCTGCCAGGACAGTCGAGACCTTTTCAGCTTCTCTGCTGTGCCAGTGTCTGCAGGTGCAGGAGAAGCTGGGAGGGAGCACAGCACCAGTTACTAGCCTGGGATTTGACTTTAGGTTTAGAATTGAGACCCAAAGTAAAATGAGTTTAAGAATGGACCCCAAATTTAGCCAATAGTCTATTCCGTATCATGTATGTCATGACCAGTATATAGGTAAGGCTCTATCCAGAAGCTCACTCTCTGGCTCCAGGTCAGCTCTCTTTCCTGGTCAGGTTCTCTGCGTGGTCCCTCTCCCAGGGTCATCTCCCTCCCTCCCTCCCTCAGTGAGCTCTCGGTCGTGGACACTCGGGCCCTTATCTCCATTCTGGGAGTGCAGTTTCCGGACATTCCCTGCTCCAGGATCATTATCCAGGAACAGGCTGAGCCTTGGTCGTCAGGTGGTGAGTAGCTGCAGTATGTATCACTCATTTGTACATTCGTATATATTACTAACATAGTTATTATTGTCATTATTATTTTCATTATTACTGTAGTTTAGTTATTAAATTGTTCTTATCTCAACCTATGAGTCTTTTTTCCCGTTTCCCCTTTAATCATCTCTCCCCATCCCTAGGAGGGTGAGCAAGAGGTTGTTGTAAAACTACAACAGAAACACAACAGTTGTAGAAAATGTCTCAAGGGACAGAAAAATAATTTATTCAAAAACAGTTTTTCACAAAAGTTAAGGTATTTCTCAAGAGAAAAACACTTCTGTTTTTTTAGAGCTGTACTGTACAGCTATAAAATGGGATAGAAACTATACTGTAAGCTGAATCTCCATCTTTGAGCTGAAATCTGTAGATCTAAACCAGGAAGAAAGATACTACAAATGTGATGTGAGTGTTGTTTGGATTTGCTACTCAGCTTGTAGGGGGAAGTATAGCAGTGCTATGATGAACTGTGGCCAGTCTCCCAGGAGACTTGGGAGTAAGTCAGTAGTTGAACTCATAATGGGTGCAAAAGAAACTGGACAATGCAGCAGTTGAGGTGTTTGCAGCTTTGTACCAGCTCATTGCTGTCAGGACCCAAGTGTCTCCTGCCAGGTGTCACTCTGTGGAAATCACATGTAGCTCAGGAACAGCTGCAGACAGAGCACCACCCACTGCAAGTGTGATATGTGAATTTCTCTAGAACCAGCAGGAGTACCAAGAGACAGACTGCCTTCCCATGGACAATAAATAAACAAAAAGATTGTTTCTGGCCTGTCTTTAAAACAATATACAATTACTCTTGTAACTATGGCTGGCATGGTAGGGCAGATGAGTAAATCCAGTATGGAAAGGTGTGCTTTTTAATCATTTTTTTTGTGTGTGTGTGATTAATCAGGAAAATAAGCATGCTTGGGATATTGTGAAAGTATTATTTGTCTTTTACTTATAAATAAAGCAAATATTTAGCAAATATATACTAATTTAAGCAGCAGAGGCTCTACCTTGTGTAAAAAATGCCTTCATCAAGTCTGACACTATTTGAAAGGAGTGCAGATTTTCAAGAAATCCCTCTTACTTGCAAAGAAATATAAAAATACTAAGTCACAAAAGTCATGAGGCAACAGTCTTCATTTCAAGGGTTTGGAAAGCTGATAGTGATAGTCTAGCAAACATGGGTACAGATTTCAAGGAAATGGGTGACTGTAAATGCTCAGAAGAATGGCTTTCAAGTGTAAAAAGAGTAGTTTGGCTGTGAAGCATACAAGACTTAGCATCTTTCTGACTGCTTCACTTTAGAGCTACCTATAGCACTGCTCTGACACCAGGAGCTCTGCAGTGGGCCCAGGCTCCAATGGGCAGCTTGATTTAAGACTGATCCAGCTGAAAAAATCTGACTAAGAAATTTTTACTATATTGTGTCTTCCACATTCTGTCTCTTTCTCTTCCTCTTCCTCTTTCTCTCAACATGGTGGCTTCATTCAGCTCATGCTGACACCAGTAGATATATCTGGAGTAACATTCCTGAAGTCTGGGTATGACTAAAGCAAAGATGAATGGTTGTGTCTTGTTCACCTGTCAACATGTCATGTCTTACTTCTGAATGCCCTACCTTGACCCTTCTGCAGGCTGATTTGGAATCTAAATATATTTTAAGAATGCCTTCAGCAAACAAGAAATCCCAAGGCAGTTCACTACTTTCTTTTTCTCTCAAGTGTATACAGTATGATCAACTCTATTTTAATTCAAAGTGCAGTAGCTTTGTACAGCTCTCCCTAGGGTATCATCCTTATCTAAGACATTAAGTGGATACAGTTGGGTCTAATATGCAATTTCTTCTTGCATAACCTATTAGTGTTGACCAATGAGCTGGAATATATTCCTTCTTTCCTTTGTGCCACCCCCAAGTGCTGACCACAATTTTCTGCTAAGACAGACATTCTGAATTCGACAGCGTTGTATCAACAGATGGCCTTCTTACAAAGACTAAGAAATGTGTTTATTCTGCTGTGATAATTTTTAATGTACCGAAAGTAATGCTGTAGCTCCTGTACTGTCACTACAGACTCTTGACTGCTCCGGCAGTCTACAAGGAGCAGCATCAGATAGCTCAGCAACTTGCTTCTATGGCATGCTCTAAGACCTTGCACATGACAGTGTAAATACAGTCCTCAGCAAATAGCTTCTTCTTTTTACTGATAGGTTTCAGTGCAAGATACAAGTCCAACAGCTGCAAGCATGCCTATCAAGACGGAAAAAAACCCACAGTTGATGGGTTTCATTTTTCCTTGTATTAGCCACATAAATTCTAGTGAAATTATGTGTTACAGCTTTGCTAAGTGTATCTTCTTACCCCACCACCACATGTGCCATACCCATATACTTTTGAGATTCTTGTCTTAGCACAAATTAAAATATGTTGGTTTCAATTTCTTCAGATTTCCTGTTTAATTCAATTTTTAGCTATTTTCAAATAGGTGTAGCTATAAACTTTAAACTGTGTCCACCTCCAGCCAATATGGATTAATATTACCTTTGTAAAATGCATTTGGTTTTTCAGAGGTACTTACCTAAAACAGTTCGTTAAAAATACAGGGTCTTAAGTATTCAGAGCTTTTTTGGCTAAGCAGTCTTTGAGTGCTCTTTATGTGAGAGAGCAACTACAA
>NW_010097606.1:0-6318 GCF_000699245.1 Pterocles gutturalis
GACCTGGCTCTACAGCATTGCTGGAGTTTTAGACCTTGTTTGAACCAGATAAGTATCCTTGGAGACTACCTATGTGGGGTAATTTTGTACAAGTTTTGAATATATTTGGTTTGTTAGATAACAAACAAACAAAAAAAAAAAGTAGTACAATAGCATTCTGATCGTCTCTTCCTTTGCTGACAAGCGTTGCTCTCTGAGAAATTAATTTGCGAGGGAATGAGCAGGTCATTGAAATGCAGTCAGTACTCAGCTAAGCCATTCTTTCCTTCACATGGTACTGATTTTGACTCAAAATTAAGTATAGTTACATCCAGGCTTGTTAGGTGATCAATCCTGTGTTTTATTTTGGTGGTTTAAAAGTGCTAAAAAGATGTTGTATAATGATATTTCTCCAACAGCGGTCATTATTACCTTTTATCTTACAAGATCCAGTGTTGTTTTTTGAAGAGGGATGGGCTTCCCCATACAAGTCCTGACTTACTGAATGAGTATTCATTAAAAAAAGTTGTAGACTTGTAGGGTCAGATTAAGTATTTCGAATCTAAAACATGCTTAACATGGAGTAATTCTTTTTATCAAGGTTTTGACAGAGCCAGTGACTAAGTGGAGGAATGTTCGTGGTCATAATATCCTGGTAAGTGGCAGAAATTAATTTGACAATTACAATTACTGTTCTTTTAGAAAGACATGCATGAGGACTTCATACCAATCAGCAAAACTGTTACAAAGGTGTGGTCATAATCTCATATGGCAAAAAAATAAAGCTCCGTGACGCAAAAGATCTTTTACTGTGATTAAGTGATTAAGACACGCATATAATAGAAACACTGCACATAAAATGTGGGTTTGGCAAGGACTGGGTCTTTTATTGGGTATGAGCTAAAGATATTCAAAGAAAGGTAAGCCTTGAGTGTGGCAGTTGTTTCTAAATCTATTTATGCCTATTTCAAAGAAGGGAAGAATGTCTTTGCTGTTAAATTCCCTCTGAAAGTGAGGGGTGGATTTGATCAGTTAATATTTTTTGACTGCTGAAGATAAGGACAATTCAGTCCTGTGAGGTGTTGAGAGCTTCTGTTGTCTTTTGCGTAGTCATTGTTGCTTGGGACACAAGTATGTCCCTTTGTCACAGCTATGCTTGGGGACAGCAGTCGGGGCTTTGACTACCTCTGCAGATACACTTTTGCTGGGAGGATTGAAGTGGTTTCTGATGTCAGACTTGCTGGTACGATCACATGCACTGCAGAAACCTCATTGCTGGCTGAGATGGGTATCTATGCTCAAGCTCATGTGGAATTTGCTGTCAGCACAGCAGTGTGGATACACCCCAAACCACACGTGCCCAGACATGTATTTGATGCCATTACTGTGAATATATGTTCTCTGGAAAAGTAAATTCTCCCTATTAGGAGCTGTTGATGCAGTAAAGGGATAGGGCATGCTTGGCTGTGTCACACACCATCACAGCAATCTGCACGTCAGAATACTTTCCCATTCTGATCTTGGGCAGGGAGGAAAGGAGGAGGTCAGATCTGTGGACTGAAGCCATGCTGCTGACTTAAAGCGTGTTACTTAAGCAAATACACACGGAATGAGGTCTTACTTCAAGTCAGACCTTTTCTCTGCCTTGCAGGATAGACTGTTGCTTGGAAGTGTGTGTGCGTGGGGTGGAATTGCAGCAGTCAGAAAAAGTGGAAGATCTGAGAATGCTTTGAGGATCCTTTGGGAAGAACAGCTCCGTCTGTGTTGAAAGACGCCTTTTCTGGGGCCCAGACCATACTTACTGGAACCTTATACATGTTTCTGGATGGACTGGGTATACTGAGAGCCTGCCAGTGCACAAAAATAGAGTAGCAGATACTTTTTTTAAATTCCTGAACATATTTGAACTGTCTCAAATGAGCTGTGGTTTGGTCCTGACTGTTCCAGATGAAGAATAACTAATTCCTGTTGACTTCAGTGAGCATTCCAAGTGCCCTACTTGGTGCCTGTGAGGACCGGGACTGTAATTCTTACATCTGCATTGTGGCGAGCAAATGATTATTTAATTCTTGTCAAACCTGGTGTCAGCTGTTCTAGGGCACTTCTTTTACCAATTCTGTTGTAGTGCAAAAGCTTATGAAATAGCCAACATCACGTTTTTTGCCATTTGACCTAACAACAATGTCTGTCTGTCTCACTTCTGTCTCTAACCCCAGGGCTTAATGTACCAAGATGCATCGAGATGGGGGATAACGTTACAGACTTACATACAGCTTACAATGTTGGAGCAGCATACCAGACCAATGGTAAAAAAACATATATTTTTTTTAATTTAAAAAAGAGTTAGATGTGGTTATGAGTAATAAATATTTTTAACCTTGTATCCAAAAGTGAAGTTGCTGTTTGTGGTCTTTCTTTGTTCCTGCAGTGAGTGTGAATTTTTATAATGCAAAGACACTGTTGATATGCTCAACACATGCTCCGGAAGGGGTGAAACTTCTGCTTCCTACCTGCTCAGAACTTTTACTTCCCAGAACTAATACTGCTTTTTTTTGCGCCATCCTTATGAGCTAGACTTGCACGTATCTCTCCATCGTCACATGTCAGTGGCTTGTCTGTAATTGCTCTCTATGTAAGTGTAGCTATTTCAAACCTTTGTCAAACGTTAGGTAATCTTAAAGACACTGTTGGTATTCATTCTACTGCTCCATGTTGTTAAGCACAAATTTAGCCATTGCTTCTTGTATTTATCCAAAATACTTCCACTAAAATTTCCTGTTGCTTCTTTTCAGATGTTTTCCATCCTTTTTTTTCTTACAATTTTTTTATTTTCTGTCTCTATTCACATGTTCTACCTTTTTTGTCAAGATCTGTTACCTTTTGATACCTTCTATGCTACGTCTTCCGTTCACAGATCACAAGATCAGATCTTAGGTGGCATGCTTATATCTTAATGATAGTTCTTGCATTATGTTTTGTGAGTTTGTGTCAGGGCAAACTTCCAGAAGTACCACATATGATGGTGAGACCGCACATCTAATCGTTAGCTTTTTGGAAGAGGTGTTTTTCTAAGATCATAGAAATCTCATTCTGTTGTGGAAAAAGCTCATTCAGAGGTTCCTGAGGATCGTGCTGCATTTCAATCTGAGCTTTGCTGTCATTTGCCGTTTGAGCCTTGCTGGAGCTATTGTTGCTTCTGTGGTCATTAATGTGCTGAATACCTGGTTGGAAAGTGCTCTGCCAGGGTTGTATTGCTCTGCAGGGGCCAGAGAGCGTCACTGAATTTCTCTAGTCCAGAATGAAGCTCTGGCTAAAGCCAGCACTTTGTCAGTTGCAATTATTTCTTTAAAAGGTTCTGTTTTCTTGTTATAGTTTTTCTGATGTTAGGCCTGTGCTGTGACCCAGTAACACACCTGAAAATGGCAACAATTCAGGTGGCAATAGTTCCTGCTGCTCTGCAAATCCGAAGTGGATTGCTGCTTTTTTGTTCCCCTCTCCCCCAGTTAACTTCAGCTGCTCAGTTGAATGCTTCTCCAGTTATCTTTGAAACTTGTGTATGAATAACAGATTAGTTATGTAGGTGTTCAGTATTGCAGTGACCATAAGTAAGATTAAGAATGCTTGGTTTTTGTGGTTCCGACCCTCCCAGTAAATTTGTTTATCACAAGGTCTGGAAGAACTGAAAATGGTATGTATTTCATAATGTAAAGGACATAATGTGCAATATGAGCTTGAAAAGAAACAAATGTGCTGAAAAATGCAAACTAGTCAGTGACTGTCAAGTTTTATTTTGTAGATTTCCCCTGTAAGAATGATGGAGCGATCAATTCACAGCGCAAAATACATTTTTGTAGAAAATTTGTATCGAAGGTATGGTGTATGGTTTTCTACTTTACTTTCTTGGCTGAATTAGATTTAAAAATTATACATAATTGATGATTTCTTTGGTAACTTGCATTTAAGTGGTCTGTGAGATCTGCCAGTTCTGTTTTGGAGTGGCAGCATGTTTTGTACAGGATGTGCTGCCCACTGGTAGAATAAAACCTGTAATTATTTAGAACACCATTTATTGAAGTTATCTGCTCTCTAGCTGAATACAGAAGTCTTGCTTAAATCAAAGCAGACACATACTGAACAGGTAGAAAACCATGAGGATATAAAGAATAACACTGTAGGAGGGAGAGAACTAGATAGGGCTATCCAGCCTAGCATCCAGGATTGGCATTTCGTGCAAGCAGAACTCGACTCACATGCTGTTGCTCAGAATCACAGGACCAAAACGGACTGCAAACGTTGGTAGGCTAGTGAGTAAAGAACAAACAGGAGCTGTTTGTCTGTAAATGTCACTTTCTGAATCAGGTCCCCACCCCCAGGTGTGCTGGGCCAGAGGCAGAGCCATTTGGCCCCCGGTTATTTTGTTCTGGGGGGATAAGACTGTGGCCTCAAATAGAAGCAGCATTTATTATCTGGGTGATGTATAACTCATCCATCCCATACTAACAAAACCAGTGCAGTAACCAGCACTGGTATGTTTTTTTGTTTTGTTTAGAATGCTGACCTTATTTTGAGAAGTGCATGTAACAGATTGTTGTTCTCATGGGTTTTTCAGTGGTTTTAAGGGACAGAACCAGTTTCTTGCCCTGTCTGCACGGAGAATGGCTGCATGCCACGAGATGGCATCCACGCTACACAAGCTCCTAGTGTGTTACTGGATCTTTTTTGAAAGCTGAGAGAGACAGTAGGATGTGAGGCAAAAAGAGACATTATCCCAGACTGTACACAATGGAAATGTACTGGAATGTCTGCCTTGTTTTTAATTACTGAGGGTTTTTTTTTCCATTATAGACATCTGTCTCAGCCCCCAGGAACAAAGGAGTAAATACAAACTTTACCCTTGATACTTTTATGTAGAAGCACAGCAGTGCCCTGTGGCAGAGGAAAGGCCTTGTAACTTACAGTGATCGCTTCCCATGCTGTGGTTTTTTGTTCAACTGCTGCATGAAAATTTTAAAAATAATTCTGTAACTAAAGGGACTTTGCAAAGGAAAATACCTTTGTATTCTTCCAGAGGCTTTTTCTTTCCTTGTTACAATTTCCTAGAAGGAATCTCCTGTCTCTGTAGGGGAGTGATCCTAGTTCTTGTGTAGGTTAGTCAACGTGCAAAGATCATGCAGAGAACAGAGAAGAGGTTGCCCATTGTAGAAATTGAATGATGCTTGTCTGATGGAAGGTGTGGAAAACAAAACTGACCTGACACATCTTTAAATTTTGCTGAAAGTGTTATGAAAAACCTCTGGGGCTCCAGCAGATATCTTCAGCAAACAGATTGTTAAATAGCTGTATGGAAGGCATTTTCCGATTACAAGTATGTAAAAATAGAACTTTTTAATTCAAAGAATGGGGTAAGCATGCTGCAAAGAGCAGAGGTTGCTGCTTTCTTTTCTGTAAGAGAAGGCATTGCTTAGGGTCCCAGTCTTAAAGATTGAGAAGAATCCCTTGTTATCTCTAGTCTACACAAGCTCTTCTCCTTTAGGAGAATGATTAGTTTAAGCAATGGATGAAGAGCTGTGGGAATATCAGGAATACCAGCTCTTCTTTGATCCAGTGTCACTCAGTATTTGTGTTTTGGCTTTGCAGGCTTTTTCCCAGAGAGGGAAATAGAGTAAGATTTAAAACGATTATGGAAGGCTTAAATTGTGAGCAATTGCTGTGAGCTTCTCCGGCATGCACAGATGTGCATGGGTGTCCAGGTTCTTACTGTGATTGCACGTCTAAGTTTAGCACTGAAAGACATGCTCATGTTAGGTGTAAAACGGTAGAAGAATTTTAAATGTGTGCACGTGAGTATGCATGATGTGTTACAGGGTAAGCACTAGTGATTCCCATTTGAATTCATAGTTATTTATGATACAAAGCTTGTTCCATTTGTGTTTAACTTTACTTGGTAGGAGTCAAATGTCAGCAAACTTTGGAGATGAAACACCCTTTAGTGCCTCTGACAGCACATATACTGATTCATACATTAGAAGAATAGCAGTGAATTGTGTTATTCCATTTCTTGGGTGCTTTGGGAGGCAAGATATTCAGCTGGATGGCAGATAAAGAAGGGAGGTGGTACGAATACTGGTTTTGCTTTCTTGCATACTTAAGTGGAAATATCTTTCTGGATTATCTTTATTCAGTTTTGCCAGTGATCAGAACATGTTGCCAGGAGAATGGTTGAGAAATCTGTGGAATCTTTTTCTTCTGTTGCAACTGGTCTTAATTGTTCAGCTGGAGAGGACAGGAGCCTCTCAGCTCTATCTTTTTTATATTTCTATTGCAGACGCATGTAGGAAA
>NW_010097606.1:6349-21571 GCF_000699245.1 Pterocles gutturalis
GTATGTGTTACTATCTCCAGTTTTGAAGACAGAATAATGTAAAACTAGTAATAGTTGACTGTTTAGGAATATGGAAATAAGTGACAATCCTAATACTAGTAAAACATAATGTGTGATTCTGAATATGTCATTTATAGACTCCCTTTTACATCAGTATTTGATATTTTATTATTCTTACTGAGATAGCTTTGTGACAGTTGTCTCCAATATTGCTTATGCTCTCTGAATACAGAGGTTCAAATTAAGCATGTTGAGTATTTCAGTACTCTTTCCACAAGTATTTCTTACAGTGGGAGTAAATTTTATTTACCCTGGGTCATTATTTTTTCACTGCTCTTTACTGTGGCTTCTATTATGAATTGTCAGTGCTGCTTAGTAAATCAGGCCTTTCTGGTGACATGCCTGCAGTAGTTCAGATATATTCGAAATGATCTTGATATAAAGAACTTGAGCAGTAAATACCATTGGTTATTACTGTATAAATGTCAACGTGGTAATGTTTTTCCTCTTAGTCACCAAGTCATTATTTCTTAAGTGTAGTGGGAAAAATATTTAATAGTTGTAACTGTTAATAATAGAAACTTTGTTTTAATAAGTACTTTTTTTAAAAAAAATGATTTGGTGTTTCTATTGTATAGACAATGCTTTATGAGGCCCTGAGTTTGGGTGGGCATAATATTGGTCTTGTTTTCATTTCACATATGCTGGAATAAACTGGGAGTAACTCTAGACAGGTGAAAAAATGAGTTTAGAATTGATCTGTGCGTGCAGTTCAGTGAGTGATGGCTTTTCTGTTTATTCAGTGGAAAAATGCCGGAGGTGGATTATGCTGTCCTAACTGAATGGTTTGACTGGATCCAGAAGAACACTGATGTTTCGGTTGATTTGATAGGTAAAATTTTAATGGCATCTGGAGGGGCATGTTTGTGGGTAGGTTTCCTTACTGGGAGAAAAAATAATTCTTGTTTGTTGGGTCATAAATAATCACATTATTCAATATGGGAGTGGTTGCAATGTGTAGCATCAGACAGCATGAATTTGTGGATGGTTCATGGATTGATTAACAGTGACACCAAAGGGGAGGTTCAGCGGTGGTACCCAAGTCAGGATTCTTTCCTTCTAGTTTGTGAATTAAGTTTCTTCTTTGCTTTTAAAGCTGAGCCTTGACTCTAACTATTATAATTTTTGTTATGGCAGTTTATCTGCAGACTTCTCCTGAGGTTTGTTATGAGAGGTTAAAGAGAAGATGCAGAGAAGAGGAAAAGATCATTCCTTTGGTAAGGAGTTCTTTCAATATATGTGGTTATAATGAACTTTAAAACCATAATGATTCCAATCTAAATACTACAGTCATATCCCAGGTGTATTGCCACAATGAGGTGCAGCTGTTTCCATTGTAAACTGAAATGTCGCTATTTAATTTTGATTTATTTTATAAAAATTATCTATTATGCAAACTGACTTTCCCAAGTGTTATGTTTTAGTAATCAGTCTACTACAGCTGACTGTTCTGGTGGAGTATTAATCTAACTGTTAATCTTCTCTAAGATGTAAAAAGACAATTGCTTTGGTATCATTAAATGGCATAAAGGTACCCACTGAAGCACAAATACCTGTGCATGCAGGTGTGGAAGATTTACGTGGGCACTTTCTGTTGTCTGCTATTACTGGGATGCTTATGCATGAAAAGTGTCTCTGCTTGTGTCTGAAAACAAGCAACTTCTGAAAATTGTTAGCATGGGAATCTGCTTAAAAATAAACTGTAGAAATTGAATGATCACTTTCTGTGTCATGGTTTACAGAATGGCCCTTCATTAAACAAATGTTATCCTAAAGAAAGCCTAACCAGAAAGAAACATAGTTACAGAAGACACACTGAATACTACAAAGGTACCTCTGTTGGGGAGTTCAGTAGAAGCAATTGTCCGTTAAAGATATATACAGAGAGCTAAATTTTGGGCCATTAAGTCCTCGCTGTAATGGATTTGAAAAGACATTGTGTTACTTTGCAGTTCTACTGAGAGGTGGGGGGGACCAATTATGAATGAAAAATGTTAAGTGGTCTCCAAGAAAAAAAAACTAAGAGTTGATGACAGGCAGAAGTGCTTTTAGAGGACATAGAGTCAGAGTTAGCAGGAAGTGAACTGGGAATTTTAGGAAAATGTATTGACAGAGAAAGTGCCTTCAATTCATATTCTTCGCAGTCTTACCCTTTTTGTCCTTCTCTTTGTGGTGTTTTTCTCTGTAAAATCTTAAGCCAGATTATACCTATGGGAGAGAAACGTGTTTCTTTATCTTAAAAGGAGGTGAGATCCCTGTGCTTCTGTAAGCTCTGTGTCTTTGAGGTTCTTCATGGAGTAAAACCTTACACTGGGAATTAATTTTTCTCAGAAACCTTCTGATGCTTTTTACTTTTGTTAGTGGAAATATCTGATGTTGGCTTTTATATGTAGTTCTCAACTATTTACCAAATATATAAAAATTGCAATGTGTGTTCCATCCCTGGGCATATGTGTTATTTGAATGCCTCTTTTCTAGGAATATTTACAAGCTATTCATCATCTCTATGAAGAGTGGCTCATTAAACATACACTGTTTAAAGTTTCCTGCCCAGTGCTTGTGAGTATTATTTTAGTTATAACCAATTAAACATATGGAGGATTGTACTCTTCTAGTATTAAGAGTGTTATTTAGTGGTAAAAGTAAATAAATCAGCTTTTTGAATAACCTTTGGAGAAGGAAAACCTCAGAAAAATGTTTACAGCTATCCGTAGCGTATCGCGTATCGCCTGGTCTTCCATCGGTTTGGTGGAATTTGAGGGTCTGTTCACTGTGGTTGCAGGATCAGACGTGTTGCTTTTCAGTAAGTAACAAATTCTCAACAGAATTTGACAGATCTCTAGGAGTATATTGGTTTGGCTTCAGTGCTAGTCCTGTTCTATTTTGCTCAAAAGCAACCATGTTTTATGGTATCAATTATTTCTAATGGTCATGTTCTTCTTTTCAAGGTTATTGGAGCTGACCATGACATGCAGAAAATGATAGAAAAGTATGAAGAAAACCGGGACCAAATACTAAGCCCATATAATATGAAACAACATTTATAGAAGTCTGCAGTTGTTGTATTTGAAAGAAAGCATGTTTATGAAGTCTGATTTGGGGGCAATTTTGAGTATTTTTAATATTTCTAAATAGAATGTGTTTTGCTTTTAAATTATGCTTTGTAGAATGCTGTGAACTTACTGCTATGAAATGTTCAGAAACAAGTCATAGACAGGCTATAGGCCAATTCCCTTTCATGTTTTTAGGTTCTCTATCAGCTTGACTGTGTCAGTTCTACTCAGCTGAAATACAGCTATTTCTCCCATTTCCCACTGTTGCTTCCTGTAAACAACTTTCTTCTTTTTTTTTCCCCCAAGACAACCCTATTTTTGTAATTTGAAATAAATAGTTCCATACAAGAGGTGGGATGTCCTCTTTTATTATTAGAGGAAGCAAATGAAGTGCATCAAGTTAAAGTACCTTTGTTAAATAGGTCTTATCAGGTTGAAATATTGAGGTCTTACTCTAATCTTACCTACACTAGTGCAATTTCCTTGAATTCAGTAAGTTTATTCTGCTTGACATGAAATCACACTATAGCTGTAGTTCTGAAGGTAACTATGCACTGGCATAGTCCCACTGAATTCAGTGGTAAACAAAAAGAATAACAGTTTTCGTAAGTGATTGCAGAATGGCTCTGAGGCTTTGTTTTTAAGCCATGTTTTTAAAAGGGCTTATTTCTGCCTGGTGTTCATGAAATCACTGCACCATGGCTGAGTTGAAAACTAGTGAGAATACAGGGTGCATAGAACTGTATGTGTTGTTCCTTTCAAATGGTTATAAAAAATAGAATTAATTGATTTCTTAACTGTTTTGGATTCTTTGATCGTACTGTTTTTTATAAAGAATACAGATGGTTATTTGTGTTTATATCTTGATCAGTTTATTGTGACTTACAGGTACTTGGAGAGGATAGAAACATGGTGGGGGTTTCATTCTTGCACTTGTTAGCTGAAGTATTGACTTGCTCTTAATTTCTGCTTTACCCTTGAGTGTTGTCTTCAAGATAATCCTTTTAATGCAGCAGTTCTGACTGTTTTCACATTACTTTTTCTGTTTAATTTGAGGGAAATGATTCCTGAACTTTGGTATATTAATTTTTTTTTCCACAATAGTTTTGGTTGGTTGAATTGGAGCAAGCAAGGTTAACAGTGCTTTAAAATACACTTATACTAATGTAGTTGAGCATCTGTCATAGCTTTGTAGTGAATGCTCCTAAAAATGGGTCATGTCCAACACTTCAGTTAGTACTTTGATAACTTATTGCAGACATTTGTCTGTAACTTACTGGCAGACATAAATACTCAGTTACGTGGCTTTTCCATGTTTCACCTGATTTTGAACAATCTCTGGTAGTATTACTTCTGGAGATCACTACTTTTATGTTGTAGTTTTGTGGTAGCTGCTTTTGTGGTACGTCTAAAAATCATTCTATTGAAATGACTACACTGTTTTCCAAGTCAGGAAATGCAGTTCATTTCTGGTTATTTCCATCTGGTGGGATATTTTTTTTCCAAATCGGTACAAGTTAGTAATGAACAGTGCACTGAGAGTGCCATTTCCTAGTGAAGTACTACTATATTAGTATACTAAAGCTTGTGAGCCCAGTATTACCATTCTATTGTTCTGCTGTAAAGCTTTAGAATTCTAGTTTAAAAATAAGATTTTGTGTGTTAAGTAATTATATTACATACTGAAGCTTATTTGTAGTCATTCTTGAAAACTTCAGTAAAATTCAAAGTTTTTTCTCCTGTAAGAGAACAGAAGAACTATTTCTTTGGAAATAGTCCTATAAATTTGAAGTTCAGTCATCTGCATTTTGTTCTTAATTGCAGTTTTATTACGGGTTGTAGAAGCCAAGGGTGTATATTTTGCACACAGTCCAGAAAAGAACATGCAATTGTTTTGTACAGAGAATCTTAAAGGACAAAGAACCTCGCTGTTATCTTCTGGCTTTTGAAAGCAATGTATGCTTTTTGGTCAAATTTTTTTTTTCTTCATTATATCAAAGCAGTAGTTTGGATGTGGGTTATTGATATAAATAATTACAATGGACTATACAGTAATAATTTATATAACTTATTTATTAAAAATTACATGGTGGCTATAGGGAACATGTTTATTTTACGTTTTGCTATCTGTTAATTTTCATGTATAGGAAGTTTGGGGTATTTAATGAGAACTGGGAACAAAACCAAACAGGTCGCTTGTTATGTGTCATAAATGTAAAATGTTTGCAGTCTGATAGAGATGTGTAGATAAAAATCCTGTACTAATCATAAACAGCTGGTTTTAAGCCCAGAATTTTGTTTCCTAAAATCTCTGAGTTTATGAGGAGAGGGAAAAGGAGTGCAATCAGCATTATTCTGATAAATATTTTATTCCTTTTCTGACTATCCAAGAAGCAGTGATTGGGTAGCAAGTTGCAAAATACATAGAAAGTGTTCTGTTTCTGTAGGCAGACTGAACTTGAGTACCAGTGGAATGGCTCATATCAACAAGCTGCCACTTCTCTTGCTTTTCAGATTTTAGTCCATAAGTTGGATGTAGCCTATATTTGTAGAGTGAACCATGCATAACTGTTTATGGATAAATTTTGGGTATTCTGGAGTATATTGTAGGAATACATAAGTAAAAATTGCATTTTTAGTTATCTGTCACAATGAGTTCCACATCTACACTGCAATATGTGTGAAAAATGATTACTAAGTTTTGTATTGCCTTTTCTTTACTGTGTACTTAGTCTGGATAGATGATGACTTCTCCAGACTTTGGTATTTACTTTATCCTGGCGAAGGTGTCTTAGCAAATGAGTAACATCTGGGAGCAGCATTATAAACTGATTTGAAGTAAGAGAGAGACTTGCAAAAATTAAAATGTTAAACAGTTGGCCTTTTGTGTATTTCTTCTAGCATGGGAAGCATGTTTAGGAGATCTTCCCTGTTTGATTAAACAGAGGTGACTGTCCAAAACTGTAGGTCTTAAGAAACCTTGAAAATTGTTTTTACCAGTGTAACTAGCACACAAAACTACTGCCAACACCAGGATACCATCCAGCATCTCTCCTGAGTGCAGTTCCTCCTGCAGACTGTAGAAGTGCTGGGCATTCTGCCATCAGTTGCTGTTAAAAGATTCAGACCTGAAGGTCTCTGCCCCTCTCCTGAATAATCGCTCTCCTAGCAAGTTACTGACCTGCTTCAGGACTTGGAGAATCCAGTCCTTCAATTCATGGCTTTAAAAACATTGTGCATTTCTAAAGCAGGATAAAGTCAGGTGAGAATTATGGTGGTGGTCCCATCCCCCAGGCATTTGAGGGGGCTGACAAAAAGTTGTGAGCTTTTTTTGAATGAAAAGTTTAGTTTCAGAACAAAAACTAGCAGTCTGTAGATTAATTCTTACATAAGAGAAAAGTAGTCTTCTGTCTAGTCCAGATCCATTTTTTAATTGATCACTTTTTAAAGAGGCTGGCATGTAATAATGGTTTGTGCTGTATTGGGATCAGGGCACCATTTTGCTAAGTGTTGTGTAAACGTACACCTACAAGAGTGATCTCTGAACACATACAAAAGTTCAATAAGGAGAGTGACAACACAGAGGAGCTGGGTTTGTTACCTGTGTATTGCATGCATACTACTTGATTTTACTTATTTCTATGCCAGAAGGCTTGGAGTTGAACTCTGCTCTACCCTAGAGCCCTGTGCCTGGTAACAGGGATACACTCCTGCATTGAGCTGTCAGCACTTCACAGTGAGTATGCAGCTCTGCAGATGTCACTATATTCCATCCAATCCTAATTTCAGTTTTTTACTATTTAATGCTGTGAAATGGGCCTTGTGGGATTTAATCAGCTATCTCACTTAGACAGCTGTGCCAATAAATTTCTAATGGATGGGACCTTTAGCTGTGGTGGTGGGTTACTGGTGGTTATTCTCCCAGTGTTTAGGTACAAGTAAGGACAAAAATGATAAAGTTTTTCAGAAATTGTCTTTTTGTGGTGAGATGGCTCTGAACAGTAGAAACGTGTACCTTCATCATTCTCCCAGCGTTTAGGTACAACTAAGGAAAAAATTATAAAAAAGTTTTTCAGAAATTGTCTTTTTGTGGTGAGATGGCTCTGAACAGTAGAAACGTGTACCTTCATCAGTGCTTTGCAAGCCCTTGCCAGTTCCTCTCAGGTATGCTTTGTCTCAAGGAATTGTTTTTTAAGACTATCATAATTCCGAACAAATTGTAATTTTTTTTCATTTAGTATCTGCATGCTTTCCAGTTGTGGTTTTTTTTTTTTGGTAATTCCGAACAAATTGTAATTTTTTTTTCATTTAGTATCTGCGTGCTATCCAGTTGTGTGTTTTTTTTTTTTTTTTTTTTTTTTTTTTTTTTTGTGGTGTGGGTTGTTTTTTTTTGTCTTAACAGTGAGATTTGGTTTTCGTTCTTGGCTTTAAGTGGTGTGGGTTGTTTTTTTTGGTCTTAACACTGAGATTTGGTTTTCGTTCTTGGCTTTAAAAACAACAAAGTTTGTTCTAAAATCAAGCTCTGCTTCCTGAGCACCTTTGCTCCAGACAGGGCAGGGGGGCATGTGTGCTATGAATGTTAAGAGACCCAGCAGGGAGGGGTTGTGTGAATGAGTATCACCCAGCTACCAGGTCTGCTGCCTGAGCTCTCTGCACTGATCAAAAGAGAATTTCTATAATCCAAGGCTTGGGAGAGCTTAGCCCTTCGAAGTGGTTGTGTGTAGCATATAAATTTGGGAACAGAATTGGTGTTATGTCTCTGATGGAAAGACTTCCAATCGGTCAGTAAATCCCCATTCAATTCATAGACAATCAGGACCAGCTGTAGCACAATTAAAGTTGATAGCTCACCAGAGGCTAGGCATGCGTTTTGCAAACACAGATCACCTTCCTTTAGAAAGGGGCCAGGCAGCCCTCTTGCTGGCTAGCAGCGAGGCTTGAGTGGTTGCTCTTATTTGAGTTAATTAGCCAAGGAGAGGTGCAGTGGTTACTACCAAGAGGGACAGGAGGGCACTGGCAGATGGGGTCAGAAATCTCACTGTCCCTTTTGTCTGACCCTCTTCTCAGGTCTGACTGTATTTACAACAAGGATTTTGAACCCAGTTCTGTCTTACTCATGTGAAAGCACAAAGGACTGCTGCCTAAGGCCTATTAAATATGACTTTTATTTCAGCTGGTTTTCAAATCCTGTCTCTTCACAAAACATCTAACTGTAAAGCAGTTGAAACCCCAGAAATTTGCAAATACGAAAGTAATTTCTAGTACATGACCTCAAAAGCCTACCATTTGTACAGGAAGGGAAGCTCAAGGTGTTCTTGCAGCAATAAGAAATTCAGATGAAATTATCCAGAAGACTTTAAGTGCATAGCAGCTCTCCCTGCAAAGGCAGGCAGAACACTTAACCAGTGCTGGCCAATCTGCCATAAAAAGGAGATTCTTCCTCAATCCAGGTACTCAAACATTAACCAAAAGTAGATGGCAATTTTATCTTTAATACATTTTGTGTAGTTTAACTGTTTGGGCATTGTTCAGAAACGAAAAGTGTATTAATTATAATACCATTACTATCTCCACTGGTGTTCCTGTGACTTGGTGGAGCTGTGGACTGCAGTGCACTGTTAGCGAGGACTATGCTTCTGCACTTCTGAAGGACTCTGTATTATTTTTTTCCCCATGTGAGGTTGTTCAGAAGCTCCTGGACATGGAAGATGCTGGTCCAAAACGATGCTCAGACATGGGCAAAGTGAAGATCTAGGTCTCCTGTATGCCAGGTACCATCAAGACAGAAGCAACTGTGCACAGGCCCATCAGGGGAAGTTTAATAAAGATTTAAGAGTGTTTCTCACAGTAGATGTTAACTGGACAAGTTTAATGAAGGCCAGCAGTATGGCTTTAATGGAGTTAGATGCCCAGGATCCCGTCTTTTCAAGTAGTAGTCTTTAGTTGCCTTTTGTATTGGTTTTCCATGTGTAAATTGCTGTTAAGTACTTTTCCTCATACAGCTATTGTAATTATAAAAATGGGATGTTAGGTATATGAATCCTGGTCATCTAGATACTTAGGAGACCCTTCAATTGTGATGAGAAGGGTTTTTTGCAGTTTTAAATTAAGAGTTCCTGAATAACTGACACAATGAGATTTAAAACACATAATTTTAATAACACCCACAGGGGTGAAATATAGCTTATAAAAACCAAAATGGTTAGGAAGAACAGATAAGTACTTGAAAGAAGAGCAAGGAGCTTGTGGTGGGTTGCCCCAGCCAGCAGCTAAGCACTTACACAGCTGCTGCTCCCCCCTTCCCCAGCAGGAAAGGGGAGAACATGAAGAGCAAAATCCAGAGAGCTTTTGGGTCATGACAGAGGTTTAGTAAGTGAAGGGAAGGTGGGGGTGGGGGGAGCAAGTGATACAATGGCAGTAATCCACCACTTCCCACCAGCCAGGCTCTGAGCAATGGCCACCTTGATAGACAAAAAAACCTCCACCTTCTGGTACCCCAGTTTTATTGCCAGGCATGATGTTATATGGTATGGTATATCCCTTTGGCCAGTTCAGGTCAGCTCTCCCACCTGTGTCCTCTCCCCGTGTTACTCACTGTGGGGTGAGGGGTATAGTTAGAAAGCTGTGACACTGTGCAAGCACTGCTCGGCAATAGCCAAACACTGGTGTCGAAAAATCAACAGTTTCAGCCACAAATCCCAAACACACCACCCCGGGGGCTGCTGTTAAGAACATTATCTCAATCCTAGCCAGAGCCAGTACAGAAGTATTATTCAGTGTGTGTCTGTTCATAATACCTGTTTCTCCCAACCCCACCCAAAGCTGAAGGCAGTCCTGTCATTTGATGTTGGGTCGGTCAAAGTTTTATTGCTCCTATACTGCTAGGATTGGGTGGTGACAGGACTTCAACAATTAGTTGTTCAAAATGCAGATCTTTACATTTTAGCTCCTGAGGTTTTTCTAGTGTAATCCATGTGCTCCTCTTTGACTTTCATCCCCCCAAAATTCAATTATAAACAATTTATACCAAATTAATTTCAGCTAATACTCTACATGAAACAACAAAACATTCTTAGTATTGAAGTGCTGCTGGAAAAGTTACTTGAAGCAGTATTAAACTTTCTAGATAACAAGTGTATAAAGAAACATTGAAGATGGTGCTGAAATACAGTACTGGTGACTGTGTACTTTCATAAATTTAATCAAATATTGTGTAAGACAGGTTCTCAGTGCTGGGACTCCAGCTTACAGCTCATCTAACAATCCTGCTTACTTTCCTTCCTCAGCACAATGCTTTTCACACAGCACTCCCACCTACAGGATCTCCCTTATCCCGGCTCCAGTGCTCACTGGGACCCTTCTCTGATCCGATTTCTTTCCTGCCACTAAAATGGCAGAGAATGGCAGGTTTTTTCCCCTTCATTTATTTTAGAGATGAACTGGCTTACAGAAAAGTCCAGTGCACTCCAGAGCTGGTGCAGAGTTACGTGTCAGGAACCAGGGGCAAGGGAATTGGCAGCAGTAGCTGGATCTCATTCTTCTGGTGGCAGTGAACGATTACCATACTCAGTGCTGCTCTTGAATTTTGTGGTGGTAGACACAAAAAATTTTGGTAACAAGTGGAGACAGGTGTAAAACCTGTAATGCAGGTTACTGCCCTTATACGATCTAAACTGTTCATATGCAAAAATAAGTGTTCACAGGGCTGTTTCCTTCTTTAAACCTAAAGGAATATTATAAAGCTTTCTAAACTTATTTTCAACTGAAAACAGGAGGATTAACTCGGAGCACAGCTTCATAGGAATGTAACGAGTTAACAGAAGTATAGTCCAGTATAGCATTTGTAAAACTATAAAATTGGGCCTTCCAGTTTAGAAACATTTAACTGTTTCTGTCATTGTACAACATGCTATACTCAAAGAATACTCCAGGAATAGGTCTATAAAGAAAAAAAAAAGCATAAGTGTGCTTAACTGAAGAAGCCTTTCTAGCATTAAGTACAGCCAGAAGGAATCTGGCTAATGAATTAAATGGATTAAAAATTTAGGAAGAAGTTTTTTCCTGTGAGGGTGGTGAGGCACTGGCCCAGGTTGCCCAGAGAAGCTGTGGATGCCCCATCCCTGGAGGGGTTCAAGGCCAGGCTGGATGAGGCTTTGAGCAACCTGGGCTAGTGGGAGGTGTCCCTGCCCATGGCAGGGGGCTGGAACTAGATGATTTCTAAGGTCCTTTCCAACCCAAACCATTCTATGATTCTATGAAAATCGATGTAAGTTGCCTACGCTTTAGAAAGGTGACCATTCCAGTGCCAAAGGTTCTAGTCGAGAAGGGGGCATTAAGAATTTGCTCAACTACCTCCCTTTTTTACTGTCCAAAAGTGGGGCTTTTTTGTTTTTTGGTTTTTTTTTTTTTAAACTGTTTTGACAAAGCTAATCATCTCCTTGAAAAGATGATCAAGGCCACAAGTGAGAGGAAGAAACCTGGACAGGTTACAAATAAAGTACTGGTAAAATCAAGTGTGATGGCATAACATTCCTTGGTCAGTTTTGTCAACAATGACATAAGGCTCCTGGATTTCATGTACTTTTGAATTATAGGTCTCCAGCTTTACTTCACTGGATTCAGAAGAGTCATGTTCAGGCTGCAAAAGGTTCCTTCTGCCCGGTGCGCTGGTCCTTCTTATGTGTGAAGACCGAACATCAATACTCTGTGGTGGGATGTAGGTGAGGTTAGGGGGCTCTCTAATATGTCTGAAGCACTCAGAGGCTGTATGCGCATGAGAAGTATCCATTAATAGTCTCTTGCTATCAGAACCAGTAGCGGGATCCTCCATGTTCCCAGTAGTACAGCATAGATCTGAAGATGGCTCACTGTGTGCAGCTGCTCTGTTATGCATCTGAGCATTAGTCAGATATGCATGTTTTATTTTGGAATTATTAAATTCTCTTACATTCCTGTCACTTGCATATGATACTGACTCAGGCTGGCCAGTTTCCTCTACTGGATATGCAAGGTCTTCCTCAGTGTCCCTGATTTGTAGTTTTGTGAAGGTTAAAGACAGCTCACAAACTTCCTCTTCCCTGGGGACACTGATGTTTTGGACAGATGCAATGTCCTTGTACGGCAGAGACTTAAGCTCATAGGGTTCCTCTGCGGGGTCCGGGTCTATGCAATTTATGGCATCGTTAATTTCTGCTTCAATTGATTCTTCGGGGACTTCTTGAGCTTTGTACTCTAAAGCGTTTTGGCTGTCACAAGAGCTGTCAGGAAATATTGCAAAGGCTGGCGGACCGCTTGCTCCTGGTGAGAGTGGCACAGGCCTGATCTCATTTGTAGTTGACTCTGCAGTGACTGCCAAAACACATTCTTCACTCAGACTGGCTCTTGGCTTTTTTTCAAAAGCTTTTGGAGAAAGATTCTCACTGAAAATAGGTGTTTGCCTTATGACAATGTCACTATATTTGATCAAGAAGTCCTCACTGTCTGAGCATTTGCCCGGAAAATGTACAGTGTTAATGACTTGCCTTTGGTCTTCCTGAAGCCTGTTAGCGGATTGGGCAACTGTTAACTGAGGCATGTCATCTTTGATCTTCAGATTCCCAGCAGCTTCAAACGATATATCACTATTAGTTGAAGACTTTTGTTGAGTAACAAGGCACAAAGATGTCTCATTGTTTCCTTTATTTTCTAGATTTTCAGCGTCTTCTCTCTGGGCTGTCTGATCCTCTTTGTCCTTATCTCCATGATGCCGGTGCATTTGTGTTCTCTTCTGTAGGGTCTTCTCCAAATTGCCATGTTTTTCCTCATTTGTCATTTTGAGGATGGTTTCACACTCAATTCTTGCCAGGAATATTTCAAATGCAGTCTGCTTTGTTTCCTCATTGTTTCTCTTTTTGACAAGTGAAAACTCTGTTGCTGTTGTTGCAATGTAACCTATTTTCTCCAGTACTGTTTTCACAATGTCATCTGGGAGCACAGATTGAATATAGTAGACAAAATTACCGGTGAATGTCTGAAACAGAATGCAACATTGAAAAACAGATGAACACTGGGGGAAGTGGAGGTGGGAGGAAGCCTGAAAGACTTCCTAAAAATCAAAAGTACTTAAAAAATATTTAAATATTTTTAAAAAACTATGTTCCTAAAAGTCTTAATTTTGAATCAAAGTGAGTGAGGCTTTTCTAATGGCATTATTTTGTCAGCCTCTTGAGCATTATAGTTTTGCTATAGCACATTAATTTCAGTGAAGTTATGCCACTTTAAGCCTGCTGAGATACTGGCTAAGGGCACCAATATTCCAAAAGGAAAAGGTTAACAAAATCATTTTAGTCAAACTAGAGAAATTCAGCAATTAGTCTTACGTGCTCTACCAAAGAATTGAAGTTTTTTAAACAAAGATTCACTGAGGTCTAATATTTTCCTAAAGAAACAGAAGTTATGCACTCACTGTTAATTGTATTTCTTAACTGGTGACGAGACTGTAGCACTTTCATTTTTCCATGGTTCAGACTCCTGCTGTAACTCTACTTACCCCCAAAATAAGTTGCAATTACTTTGAATGCACCTTTTTGAAGGGAGACGATTCTATATTGCCGAAACATGCTCTCTTTGCACAAGCTGTCTGCAAAACATGACTTGAACAAAATGCTGCTGCTGCTGCTTCTGCTTTTAACAACTTTAAAATATGGTCAACATTTCTTCAGTTTTGGAGCTACCCCAGGCATGAGGCCTAGTTTGTAAACTGGAAGTGGTTTTTGGTTTTGTCTGAAATGCTATGATAGGAGAGGCTATGTTGAACTAAGCATGACCAACTCCAGGCAAGTCAGAACAGAATGGAGGTAGGAAGGCCGAGTCAAGACTTCCAGAATCAGGGTACCTCATTTTCAGGCTGCCCAGCTTGAGACTGACTTACCCACTTCCTAAGGCTGGGACCTAAGCATTGGTCTCACAAGCACAAGCTTCGTGGAGAACAAAACTCTCCCCCAAAAAGGCCATTAACCTGAAAGGCCACAGTATAACACAGGACAGAGCTGTAGTCTATTCTCAGATAAAGTTGTCAGCAGTGCCATTCACTCTCCAGCTCCTGTTCCTTCTAGATGCGAAGTAAAGAGCAGGCACAGCGTGGGGGTGAGTTGGGGGAGACATCAGAGCAGGTGAGAGGCAGGAAATATGTGAAGTAGCATTCTGCATACAACCAGTAACTTTTATCAAACTTGTGTGTACACGAGATACTGGTTGTTCTCCAACTTCTGCCTCGCAGCAGAAGTACTGCAGGCCTTCAGCAGACTGTCTTGCACTTTGGATTACCCACAGTAATCTTCAAATTTTGATTTTAATGAAGCCTGAGATTCTTGTATTATATGAAAAGCTGAGCCTACTAACTGCAAACCTGAATATCTTATGCTTTGTCCTCTTTTAGGGAGATGAGAATAGGAATCTACAGCTGTCTGAGAATCCGCAGATGAGACCTAAGGGTACAAAGAAGGAAAGAAATGGCTCTTCCTGCAGGAAGGGAAATAGGTTTGCATTTTGGATGTTCAGGGATTTTGTTTAAATACAAGTAGGTTTTGCATATATTGAAGATTGCTGTCTCTTCTGGGCAATTATATGCAGTGTGCCAGGGAAGAGAGGTAACCTTGACCACCTTGCTGCAAAAAGCAGCAGAATTTCCTCTTTCAAAGGAGGTTCTCCTACCCCCTTCACCAGAGTAAGGATAGGTAATGAAATCACTGGACCACCTGGCCTTTGACATCAAACTATTAGCAAAAGTAATAACTAATGGTAAAAAGTATCCCCTCCTTTTAGGCAGATGAGGGTTAAAACTCAGAGTAATGCGAGTCTAAGCCTTTCACTGTACCTCTTTATTTCTGTATATATTTCACCATAACCGAAGGTCTCTGTTCCCAGCCCCCTGAACTGCTCGGCACCCCCGGGAAGGCCCTGACGGCCCAGCCTCGGCGAGGACAAGGCCTGCAAAGCCCAACGAACGCCTCGCACCGCTCAGGGCCCCCCTGACCTGTTCAAAGCGGGCCCCCAAAAGCTGCTCCCAGCTCCCCGGGGTGCCGCGTCTCCTGCGCCCCAGGCTCGGGGCAGAGGCCTCGAACCCCCGCCC